>NC_136497.1:111193676-111373676 GCF_053919585.1 Euprymna scolopes
GCTACTAGTCTCTCGCTCCTAGACAAGGTTCAAAAGAGAGTCGCCAATCTGATAAGTCCTGAACTGTCATCTAAACTTCAGACTCTGTCCCATCAACAAAATGTTGCATCCCTCTGCCTGTTCTACAAGTATTTTAATGATGAATGCTCCGACGAACTGCTAGCACTTATACCCCCTCAACGTAAATAACCCCGACAAACCCGACAAGCAGCTAAATCCCACCCCTTCACAATAGAGATCCCTAGATATAAGAGAGCTTTCTACTCCTGTAGTTTCTTCCCCAGAACTGTTAGACTTTGGAATTCCCTTTCGGGTCCTTGCTTACCCAACTGTACTGACATGCAGAAGTTCAAGTGTAATGTGAATTGACATCTTGCTACCCAACTCCCTGCATAGTACTCCTGTACCTGATAGTAGCCCCCTACATCAAAGTGGCGATGTGCCATGTTTGGGGTGAAAATGTAAAAAAAAAAATAAATAAATAAAATAAATTTAAAAAAATAAAACATTCTAAATTTAACCATTGTTAACATTAGCTAAGAAAATAAATATAAACTATTTATAGATAATAAATTAAAAAAGTATTATAAGATAATTTTAGTGTTAATTATAACAATATAACCACATTATATTATTATGTTGTTATGGCATTAATGACTATATTAAAATCAAAGATGGTGTAACTATCACAAAACACAACTGCAACTACTCTTGGGATTTTTTTAATCATGCCTATATCCTTTTAAAGTTGATGAGATCCTATTCTTCTGATGAATAATAGATTAAAAATTCATATAATTATATAAATGATTCTATGCTATGAAACAGGAGCTGTCAGGAATTGAACGTTTTAACATGCTGAAAGAAATAAAAGGTAAGGTGCACAACATTTTGGAATTTGGAATATAGACTTTTTATCATTTATTTGTGTGTATATATATACACACACAAATGCACCCACTCTAATAACATATTTTGTAAAATAGAATTAAATAGAACCATTTGCAAGAAATATAGTAGTGATAAAATGAATAAACAATAAAAGCTATACTATTTGAGTTAATAAAAGAAACAAGATTTATAAATGAAAACATATCTATTTTGAAATAATTCTGAATTTATTAATTCCCATAGGTAAATGAATTACATATTTGCTTTTTCTTATGCTTCTTTGGTAGATCTCCTTCATTAATTATCTTCTTAATTCATCTCTAAAAAGAAAATATCCCATCTTGTACAGACATTTACATTAATAATATATAATTAATATGCAAATCTAATTAATCTTAAGTTTTTATTTGCTAGTTTCCAAAAATCCCTTTTACCATTATTTTTTAATTTTTCTAATTCCATGTTAGTAATTTATAAATTTAATTTAATTATGTATATATAAGCTCAGAGAAATAGTCCCAAATCTTTTCTCTGCTGTCATAATTGTACAGGCATTATTATTGGTTTTTATTTGACCAAAAAATAAATCTATTCAACATACTTTTAAATTGAAAATAAACAATATTTTAATTGTTTTTTTTTAATATTTAGTATTCAGTATTTATATAAAAGGATAAATTACTATTTTATAATGTATTGCTCAACATTTTCCAGAATATTTTTTTTATTTCTTTAGAAATCGTGCAGTGTTAAAAGTTTGTATGTGTTTGTTCATATGAGTTGCCCGTTTCTTTTTATACATGTGTCAACAATTGTTGTTTCTTTAACACAGTTGTTAGTGCTTTTGTTACCAAGGACAATTCATGATTTCTTACCACTCATTTTTCTCATGTGAAAAAAAAATTTGCATCTATAGTTATAGAATTTTTCCATTTTTATCAGGCTTGGACATTTTGTTGTTTACTTCAACAAGAAGATTCTATTTCTTAAAATTGTTTTTGGGTTACTTTTAGTCATCAGTATTTTTTCAATTAGGAATGATAATTCACCTCTTTTTTTTCTAGTAATTCGATTACTAAGAATCTTGGGAAATTCTTGGGGAGATTGGATTTTTGGTGTTGCATATTTCTTTCTTTCTCTGGACTGGAGATGTCTGAGACATGAGAATGGTATCTTAAAGGTTCTAGGGAAGAAAATGATTAATGTATTTTTTTTTTAATCACCTTTGCTCAACACCTGCTTAGAGTTTTTTGTGGGAATTGCCAGGGAGGAAACCCATGCACTCTGGCATTACAGAAATTACATAGTTTTGGTGGAATATAGAGCACCTGTTTTCTGTCAATTCTACTTTGAAAAATGTCAGAGATATTACAGCCAATTCAGTATAATCAATTGATCCTCAGCCACCATTTCCAATCATATTTTGAGGATTATTTATTAGTGAGAGCTGAGGTTTTAATAATATTAGTTGTTTTAAAACAGGTTAGTGCAAGTTTTATATGATGGGGGCTTAACATAAGCAACTAATTGATTGGACCAAGCCTCTCCGACCTCTCATCTAGCCCAGGTAAAACCAAAATGAAAGGTTGCAGTATGTATATCCACTTTCCCAGGTTACCAGGATTCTTAAGCATCACAGGTTGTCATCCATGGCAAACTGCTGACCTTATTGGGCCCATTGGGGAAAGAAAATAAAGGTAAAAATAGAAGCAAGAAAAATCGTTTTTGTTTTTGGTTTTGTAAAATAGGATTGAGTTTGGCAAAGGGAAAGGAAAAAGATAAAACTTGCATGTTTAGAGTATTTGGGATCCAGAATCATTTAAAATAGTATAGTCACATGAAAATGAATCACAATTATATTGAATTCTGTAATATTATCTGATAATATTAAATAACATAAGGATACAATACACCTTAATAAATAGCAGCTATATGATGTACCTCTAAATGATCTATGGACATTTGCATACATGGTAACAACATAGAAACAGTTCAGGAGGAGTGGAAAAGAGACAGCTGACTATATTCTTTTCGATTATTCAGTAGAGAACAGATCTGACCTACTTTTACATAGACCTCTACTAGATGTTTGTTATTGTTTTTGTTGTGGTGTAGTTATGGTAGAAATTTAAAAGCAGTCCGGAGCAAGTAAAAAAAAAAAACTAAAAAAAAAAGACAATATATTTAGTTGTACTAATTGTATTTTTTTTTTATTCTAGCCAAAATAAAGACTTTTTTTTTTTCAAAATATAAACATGTAGCAGTCATAAACACTGACATTCATTTTCATTGCAGAGAGTAGCTCCTTTGAGATGATTTGGTCATACGAGGACCAATCAGTTTTCAAGGTGTATTAATTTCACACAAAATACCTTTGACTACTTCAGCACTTTGGAGTTATGCAAACAGCAGCAATTGCTTTCTTTTCATTTGATGTCTATATTATTACAAAAATATTATAGTTTTCTTACTATCCATGCTAAGATAAACTCCTATAAACATATAGCACGTAAGAACCCAAACTTTCATGAAGAAAAGTAGATATTTTTTCTTTTGCATTAAAGTTTATTAAAATTTATCCCATAAAAAAGTCACTCTACAACACATCCATTTTCAAATGCACAATAGCTTTACTAAACTGTAAGACTACATTTTTTCGTAATTAACATGTTTTACTGCTTAATTACTTTACATCAAAATTCTCGTTTATAGAAAAGACAAAACGGCCGCGCATGTTTTTGTATGTCCAGCAAAGGCTTTTTTCGTGGGGGTTCTCGGGGGTGATGGGGGGGACTGTTTCTGAACTTTTTATATACTCCCTAGATTATAATATCTACGATTTGCGAACGCATGTTGTATCTACATTTATTTTGATCGACTTTTATAAAATTCACGCTATTCTATCCTCTCATGTGCTTGTTCATGTTTTTCGTAGAAAAGCGAAACTAATCAAAAGAAAAGGCAGCTTCCCAGCCTTTCGTGCCGAGATGTCCAGAAAACAATCAGCTTTGATCAATGTCGGGGGACACTCCCTTTTTGTGGGGAGCTGAAACTGCGGAAAGCTGAGCTGGCCTCCAGCCAACGTTCATTTCTCCAACTCAACTTTGCCAGACTTGAGTGTGTAATTTTATTTCGCTATCCGCTATGGTTAACATCGCTAAATTTTAATGCTTTTCACTTCCGCTCATGTCATGGCATAGCAGTAAGATGTCAGGTTTTCTTTCACTTTCTTTTCCGCCTTCATGTCAGGGTTTGAGCCTGCCTGCCACCACATTTTTTTTTTACACCTACAAACACCCGGGCAATGCCAGGCACTCTGTTAGTCTATTATATAATAGGCAAAATTGGGCATGTGCGTTCGTGTATATCGGCAAAAAGTTTTTTTCCTCGGCCTACTCGACGGGGTTACATTTATGGAGAACTTTCCTTATACTTCTTAGATCGTAATATCTCCGATTTGCGGATGAATATCATCTCTTTCATTTGATCGAGTTTTAAAAAATTCTCTGGCTTCCAGTGTTTTTTTCTGTTTTTCTTGTATAAATAAAGTGAAACTGATTGAAACAAATAAATCTGCCTGGCAACACCGGGCACACAGGCTAGTCTATCATAAAAGTAAAAGTGTGTTTTAGTCTGTATATCATATAAAGAATATATAAACAAAATGAAAGTTAAAATTTTTCAACTAATATATATTTGTGTCCCTAAATCTACTGATAATCTTGTAGATTTTAACTTTAATAAAAAAAAATATGAAAGAGAAATACATTTAGAAAAAAATACAATAAGCATGAATCTATAAAACTTGCTACAAATATAAAATAAAAATGATTTAAATCCTAAAATTGTATTTAAATATTTCAATTTCTGACAGATTTCGAACAAAAATACATTACATGGTAAAACAAAAAATTTATAAAAAAGATTTTACTATTTTTTGGCTCTCGGCAACTTGTGGAGGCCTCAGTTTGGTGAGTTTTCTGTAAGTCAGCAAGTTGTTTTGAAAGCTCCTTGAAATAAAAAAATTGGAATAAAAATAATGAAGAGTTTTGTTTTGATTTAAATCTCAAAAATCAATTTTATTCAAAAGAAAATGTAAATATATATTTTTTCTTTATTGATGCAGAATATTTTATAAACAAATATTTTAATTTCTGTGAAAAATAAGGGGCAGTCAGTATTTCATGAAAAAGAAAGTTTGAAAGATTTCATTGATTTTTAAAAATGTTAGTTTATAAAGTTAATTTTCGCTATCTTCATTTTTGTGATTTGTTCAGGAGCAGGGTGAAATTCATTTTTTAATAACTTTGTTGAAAGGCGAGGCTTAAAAATAACCATTCTCTTCCGTCCATTTACAAACCACAAAATGAAAATTATTAAATAGTACAATTTATGTTTAGACTGAATACTGTACATGTCAAAAATTCAATCAAACATCACTTTAGATCAAAAACTGTCTGAAGGGTGAGATAGTTTTCAATAATATGATATTAAATTGTCATATTAAATACTGAAAATTTTATAAAAATTGGATGATTCCCGACTTTTGGTATTTTTGTTAAATAGAATGCTATTCAAACCTTCTCATACCCTCTCAAAGTGTGCGATTATAAGGGCAAAAAAATTTTTTTTTTTTAAATTAAATGGCATAAAATTTCAGTCAGGCAAAGAAGTAATGCGGAGTTCAATTCTCTGTTGAAATATGACATATTTTTCTGATTTTTTCATTATTAAATGTGATGGTATAGTTATAATTCTAAAAGTACATTCTTCAATGATGCACTACATATATGGCTGATTCTGGGTACTTTTATATATTGGCTCTAGTATTTACCTCAACTTGATATTTTGCATTTTGACATTGCAATAAAATCATAATTTGACAGAAAAAAAAAAAAAAAATGTGCTATTTTAAATATAAAAACTACAGTTAGCCTCCATCAATGAAAATGTTTCATAACACCCCACCCTTCTAAAGTTGGCTGTGTAGGACTTCTCTGGCTCTTGGAACTCGAAGCAATCAAATTTCTGATGCAATGCCAGTAATTATGCTTATTATGAATTGTAAATGTTTCTGCACCTCCTATATTTAGCTACACTAATGTTTTGTGATTTTCTTAACTAGAGAAAACACTGCTATTCAAACTTCTTTTTTTTCTATGTGTTTATAAAGGTAAATCAAAAAAAGAAAAATGGGCGGGGGTCACCTCAAACACACAAAAAAAGGATTATAATTTCAGAAAGTATCTCCACTCCCGTTGCGCCTACTCTCCTGCCCGATCTGGAATCGCTCAGCACCGAGAAATGAAGCTCATTTTGTAGTTTCCAGCTTCATGCGCACACAAGATTATGCGAGAACACACATAATAAAATGCTGGCCACCATCTTTGTTTTTCCTTTTCTTGGCCTGAACTCACTCGCTGAGCACCCATGGTAAGACTTGTTTTTTTCACATTTATAAAACTGAAAGCATCTAAAGACTTTTTATACTCTTACGGTGATGCATTCTAAAATAAAGATATGTATTTATAACATCATAAATGTCATGTCTAGCTTAACTCATTTCTTTAGTCTTTGAAAAAATATATATTTCAGGGAATTGATATTTTAAACAGATTGTTTTTTGTTTTAGTAAGAAATGCCTTTTGGCACAAATTTATTATGTTTAGAGATAAAAATAGAGGCAGTTGTGATACACAGTGAAACATTTCCATGCATTTCTTACCTTCCTCTTAATCTGACAGCTTCTTCAAAGTTCTTTTCATCCATACATTTCTGTACAGCTTGAGTCTAAAAAAATAGTAACATTAATTTACTTTTTCTATAGTACAAAATACTAATGGCAAATAAAATACAGCAATCACTATTGGAGAAAAAATATTAATATACAAATTACTTTTCACAATAAAAAATATAGTTTAAAATTTTTCAAATTTCAGATTTAAAAAAAGATATATTTTACTTATTTTTATTTCTAATGCCCCTCTTTTCATGCTGATAATTTTGGAAAATACAATAAAATATTTACACTGTATAGAGAATGCATGAGGTGTTGGTACTACTAAATAATGTAACAACAAAACAATGCAAGACGTCTTCATTACAAGCATAGGTTTGCAACTTTTAGACCTACAAACAGCTTATAATCAAACTTCTGCATTAGACTTAGCTCAGCAGAATAACAACTTGCACAATACTTCAAGTTCAAATGGCAGAATAGACCAAAAATACACAAAGGTACATTACAATTGTTATGAACTTTGATAATGAACTAACAATAGATGTAATCTATCAAGTAAAACAAAAATGCTTTTTTTTCTGTAGATTTCCCTATCATTTATGAGACATAATGACTTCAGGTTTATAAGTTTAAACACATTTCCGTATTATTCACGTGACCACTGTCTTGCTTGTAGAACTACTTGTAAAAACTATACAAAGAAAGAATAACTTGCTCATACACCTTAGTCCAAATCTACTTTCAAATTTATTAGTAATGAAGGCTGGTCTTTATATACTAACCACACTAACATACCACAAAACCTTCAACCCATTGCTACATACATGATTATTAGAAAAAAAATTGAAGCATTAACAATTATTTCAGTGAAGGAGTTGCGTAGGATGTAAACTTAAAAATTCACCTTTTTAATGATAGTATCACTATAACCTAGAAAACTTTAAACACTAATTCATGTCATTGTAAACTGAACCCTTTGCTTTTACAATCAGTTAAATACTGTCCAAATCATTTTAAGGATTTGTGTTCTGATAGGATTTTCTTTCAACATCAGACCATAATGTTTAAAAATAGTGGGCCACAATGTAATAAAAGAATCTTCACTATTTCCTAATTTATCATCTCCCTCTCAGTACAGACCAATAAGTCTTCTGTGCGTCATGAGTAAGTTGATGGAATCTGTGTTAAATAGAGAAGTAATCAACCATCTCAGCAAAAATAACCTTAGTGACAAACAATATGGTTTCCGTTCTGCTAGATCTACAGTAGATGTGCTTACAGTTATATCTCATAGGATTAGTGAATCTCTCGACGGAGGCAACCTTTCTAGGGCAATTGCTTTTGACATATCAAAGGTCTTTGATAAGGTATGGCATAAAGGCCTACTTCACAAGATCTCCAGCTATGGTATAGCTGGAAATGTCTTCTCAATTATTAAATCATTTCTTTCTGATAGGCTCATAAGAGTAGTAGTTGATGGGCAGAAATCAGAAGCTTACAGTATTAATGCTGGAGTCCCTCAGGGGTCTATCCTGGGCCCAACTCTTTTCCTGATCTACAAGTTTTTATTTTTTATTTTTATTTATTTATTTTTTTTTTTTACAAGGTAGTCACCACTTATCAAGGGCCAGAAGCCACTCAGGGATAAGGGTTATTGTGTGTACAGTATGTTAGTGTTGGAGTTTTGATAAAGTGTCTTACTTAAGGAGATGGTTCATCAAGAATTTTTTCACATTGAACTTGAAGATATCCTGGTTGTAGTCAGGTGGGAAACAGGCAAACGGAACAGTTCCACAGGCGTGCACTTCTAAAAAAGAAGCTTTGTTCATGGAATATATCTACGTTTTGCTTTTGGCACAGATAAGGAGTGGGGAAAATTTTTGTATAGTGGTTTCAGCTAGGTGGGTGTTTTTCGTGAAAGATTAGCAAGGGGGGACCAGAGATTGGAGTTCAGACGAGCACCTGCCATGGTAGTAACGATAAAACAAAGACAGGCTCGCAACGTCTCTCCTGTGGGAGAGAGGTTACAGGGAAGAGAAAAGGGCATCACCCAATAGGCTACGAAGCCTGTTTTGTACTCTGTCAAGGCAGGATAGGCTGTATTTAGCAGCTCCTGCCAAGATGTGGCAGCAGTACTCGATTCTTGGACGTACTTGGCTTTTATACAGATAGAGAATTTCATCAGGGGTGAGATATCTCCTGGAGCAGAAGAAGGATCCTACCATTTTTCCAGCGATCTTGGCAACTGACTTGATGTATGTATTCCATTTCAGGTCAGGGGTAAAGGTCAAGCCCAGAAGTTTATCAAAACAAGGAGCTTTCCCTAGACGAGAGCCATCCATATCAATTGATGCCAGATGGGGATCAGAGCGTTGATGATGTAAGGATAGGAGCTTGGTTTTAGACGCATTAAAAGTAACCAGTCACCTCCTCCCCCACTGTACCACGCGCTCAAGATCAGAGGAGAGAGAATCTGAGAGAACTTTGTCATTTACGGCCTTTGATGTGTTGCCATAAATGGTCGTGTCATCAGCATAGATGTCAACAAATGATTTAAGTATGTGTTTTGAGAGATCATTGATATATATCAGGAAGAGAGTTGGGCCCAGGATGGACCCCTGAGAGACTCCAGCATTTATATTGATGGCCTCTGATTTCTGCCCATCAACTACTACTCTTATGAGCCTATCGGAGAGAAATGATTTTATGATCGAGAAAACATTTCCAGTTATACCGTAGCTGGAAATCTTGTGAAGTAGACCCTTATGCCATACCTTGTCGAAGGCCTTTGATATGTCAAGAGCAATTGCCCTAGAAAGGAAGCCTTTGTCAAGAGATTCACTAATCCTGTGGGATATAACCGTCAGCACATCTGCGGTAGATCTTGCAGAACGGAAACCATATTGTGTGTCACTAAGAAGGTTGTTCCTGCTGAGGTGGTTTACTATTTCTCTATTTAATATGGATTCCAGCAACTTACTCATAACACACAGGAGGCTTATTGGCCTGTACTGAGAGGGGGATGACTTATCACCTGAATTCTTAAATACAGGGCAAACTGATGAGGTCTTCCAGGGAGTCGGAAAGCACTTCTCCTTAAGGCAGCGCTTAAATAGTTTCGTAAGTATGGGAGCAAGTTCTAGTTAAAGCTTTTTCAGCACAATAATTGGAATGCCGTCAGGGCCAATTGCTTTACTGAAATCAAGGTTCTTGATTAGCTTGGCGACATCACGCACAGATATTTGTATGTTGCATAGCGTGTTGTCTGTTATAGGAGAACATACGGGGAGTTGATGACCTTCGTCGCATAGGGTAGAATTAGCTGCAAAGTTCTTGGCAAATAGTTTGGCTTTGTCTGATGCTGACGAGATGACCTCAGGTCCATTGATGATGGTTGGGATAGAACGCACGCTTCTGTTCAGGATCCTTTTTGCTATTTGCCAGAACTGGTGGGAACCAAGCCGCTGCTCAGTTACTTTGGATTTAACGGACTGAGCATATAACTCTCTTGCATTTTTTATTACTCTTTTGTAGTGGTTGCTGGCAGTCCTGAAGGCAGCTTTAGTCTCAGCGCATATATTACGTTAGTAGCTATGGAAAAAGTGATTTCTGTGCGCGATGGCAGCAGCACATTCTCGGGAGAACCATTGCTGGCTGTTAGGGTTTTGTTGGAATCTTTTGGATGGTATGGTCAGGTCTGATACTATGGAGGACACATCTTTTTTAAACATGGAATGCAGTGGTAGATCAGATATAAGTGTACGGAAGCTATTCCAGTCAGCGGTAGAGTATCGATATACAGTACGGTGGAGAGGTACATCTGAAGACTTATTGCATTTCGTTTTTATCTTAACTGATACAACTGCGTGGTCAGAAGATCCCAGAGGAGACAGAATGGAACTTGAACATAGCTCAGGGGAAGCTGTGAGAAAAAGGTCTAGAAGGCTAGTATACTGACCGGAAGTATCGGGCACTCGGGTGGGTTCGTGGACAATCTGGGTGAGGTCATAGGCAATGGCAAAATCATGACAGAACCTCCCCTCATAATCTGTCTTGTTAGAGTGGGTCAGTCATTCCGCATTGTGGACATTGAAGTCACCACAAATGTGGATGTTAGCTGAAGGATGAGCAGACAGTATGTGATCAATTTTTTCAGATATGCTCTTAAGGATAGTAACTCCGCTGCTGTGGAGGCGATAGAGAGTGAATATAAATGCAGTGGTGTAAGCAAGTGCAACCCAGAAGCACATATAAGGTAAATTAGGGTATTCTCTGGAGATATCCCTACTACATGGAAAGCCATCTTTAATGTAGGCACATATTCCATGTCTATAGCGATCTTGGGGGTCAGATTTAGATGTTAAGTTAGAGTATTCTTTAATTATGAATTCGTCAAGAGAAGCGGTCGGCCTAATGCCAGTTTCACTTAGGAAGAATATGTCTGGTTTCATCTCTTGTAATTGGGTTTCAACCTCTGGAAGGTTGGAACGGAGACCACTGATATTGGAGAAGGAGACATGGTAGTAGGGGTCTACGTTGGAGCATGGGGTTCTAGGTTTATTCGTGTTTATCTTTACATCATCAACGTGTTTATCTTTACATCATCAACGTGTTTATCTTTACATCATCAACATTCTGATCCCCATCTGGCATCAATTGAAATGAATGACTCCTGTCTTGAGGAGGCCTCATGTTTTGACAAGCTTCTGGGCTTGACCTTTACTCCTGATCTGAAATGGAACATGTACATCAAATCTGTTGCCAAGGTCATTGGAAAAATAGTGGGATTCTTCTATCGATCTAGTAGATGTCTCACTGCTGATGCAATTCTCTATCTATATAAGAGCCAGATACATACAAGGATGGAGTACTGCTGCCACATCTGGGCAGGAGCTGCTAGAAAGGATTTGTCCTGCCTTGATAGAGTTCAAAATAGACTTTGTAGCCTCGTAGGAGATGTCCTCTTCTCTTCCCTGCAACCTCTATCTCACAGAAGAGATGCTGTGAGTTTGTCTCTGCTTTATCATTATTTTCATGGCAAGTGCTCGACTGAGCTTCAATCTATGGTCCTCCCTCGCCAAACTTTCACAAGAAGCACTAGTTTAGCTGAAAAATACTATCAATAATTCCCCCCACTCTTTATCTGTGCCTAAACCTAAACGTAGATTCCATGAACAAAGCTTCTTTCTTAGAAGTGCATGCCTGTGGAGCTGTCTTTCGTTTTCCTGCTTTCCAGCTGACTACAATCTGATTGTCTTCAAGTCCAATGTAAACAAGTTCTTGATGAGCCGTTCACCTTAAGTTAACAAATTTACTGAATTTCCATTAATTATAATTACTATATTGTCCAATTAATTACTGTACACTCTTAACCCTTACCCTCGAGTGGTCTCTGAGCCTTGATAAGTGGTGATGCCCATGTAAAAAAAAAGCTCATTGCTGTAATGTCAAGCATTTTAACAAGCCCAGTTCATCACTCGAAAAATTTGGTTTGCTTTCTGAGCCGAATTCATATTGATAAAGAATCTTTAACCATTATCATAAAAAATGATAGATTACTCACAGACAAACTTTTCATAGAACTGGATGCTTATGTCATCCTGAGAATTGATAAAATGATTAATAATCTTGCTAAATACATCTTCCTACATTCCACTACAAAAGTGTCTAAAACTACCAAGTACCATTTAAAAAAATAGATAGAAAATACACAGTTTTTAAGGAGAATAATTATTTATTTCCATTCTCTGGAATTTCATTTGGGATAAAAAAAATTAAAAAAAAGGGGTGGCACAGCTTTTCAACAGGCTACATAAAGAATAATAAGCAATAAACCTACATGGTGCTTTATCTTACATCAACAATATTACAATTGCAGAACACAGAAAAAAAAAAATGACCAAAATATAAAACAATTCCTGGAAGTTACAGCTAACATTACTCTCAAGAAGATATCTGTAATTTCAGTACATTCCATCAATGTAGCAGGGGTATTATATTAGTGAGGGAGTTATTTAAAAAGACAGACAAAATTTGTTTCTCAACTAGAAAACTGAAGGGGGAGAGATCCTCCTTAAGTGCTCCCTTTTTTGGAGAGCTCAATATCCTCTACATTAAACTGACCATGTGTCATAACCCACCCTCATATGGAGGCAGTAAACAGATTGTTCTACTCATCTTTCTGGTTGACTCAAATCTAATCATTTTTTAGAAGTAGCTCAGAGAACAATAGCTTTGACCTTTATAGGTTTTCATAAAACAGGATATTGTCGGTTTACAGTTTCATATTATCACAAAGTGCTCTCATTAAGATGAAACTAGATATTTGTTATTTATAATTCAGAACAGCTGGCCATATTCACAATAGCAAAAACAAAGAAATCTTATCAATCAAGAAATATAATCATGTAATTGGATATTGAAAAATTCCATCAGTATAAATTAAAGATATAATTAAAAAATGAGAGCAACATAACTTAAACAGGAATTTATCTCAAAATAGTTGAATAAGATTAGGATTTTCAAAATGTTAAGTTATTTTTGGATTAGTTCTAAGCAGGAATGAAATAAGACTGAAATTCATTTCTACAACAAATGTATTTGTTGTATTCTAAATGTCCAACAGTTTTTATAACAAATAAAGAAACATGCTTTTGAACAAGGAAAGATTCCAAAACTTTTACACAATTTATATTTATACACATAATTTTTTTTAATTAAAAAAATTACTATCACAAAAGCTTCAAATTAAATTTAAACACTTCATAAAAAATGAAAATTAGCAGGTATGAATAATTCAGGATATAATTTATATTAAAGATGCAACAAGATTATTCCTGAAAAGTTTAGAGAAAGTAATAATAATTACATTAATTATGATAAGTCATAATAGCTATTATGAGCATACAGTAGTCAATGGGACAATATTGTAATAATCATTAGTAGTGGCAATTTTGCATATTGGATTACTTAAGAGGACGGCTCATCACAAACTTATTTATGTTAGACTTGAAGATGACCATATTGTATTTTGTGGGAAAGCAGGCAAACAGAACAGAGTTCTACAGGTGTGCAGTTCTAAGAAAGAAGCTTTGTTCATGGAATCTATGTTTAAGTTTAGGCACAGATAAAGAGTAGAGGAAAATATTGATAGTGGTTTCAGCTAGACAAGTGTTTTTTGTGAAAGTTTGGCAAGGGGGGGGGGCCATAGATTTGAAGCTCAAACGAGCACTTGCCATGAAAATAATGATAAAGCAGAGACAGGCTCACATCTCTTCTGTGGGAAAGAGGTTGCAGGAAAGAGAAAAGGGCATTCCCCACTAGGCTACAAAATCTATTTTGAACTCTGTCAAAACAGGATAAGCTGCTTCTAGCAGCTCTTGCCCAGATGTGGCAATAGTATTCTATCCTGGGATGTACTTGGTTCTTATACAGGTAGAGAATTGCAACAGGAGTGAGATATCTACTGGAGCGGTAGAATGATCCCACCATTTATCCAGTGACCTTGGCAACGGATTTAATGTACATGTTCCATTTCAGATTAGGAGTAAAGCTCACACCCAAAATTTTGTCAAAAAATGGAGCCTGCTCAAGATGAGAGCATTCATTTCAATTGATGCCAGACTAGGATCAGAGCATTGATGATGTAAAAATAGAAGCTTGGTTTTAGATGTATTAAAATTAACCAGTCACCTCTTTCCACATTGTACCACATGCTCAAGATCAGAGGAGAGAAAATCAGAGAGAATATTGTCATTTAAGTGTTGCCATAGATGGTAGTACCGTCAGCATAAATGTCTATGCATGATATTAGAATGCGATTTGGAAAATCATTGATGTAGATCAAAAAGAGAGTTGGGCCCAGGATAGATCCCCGAGAAACTCCAGCATTAATACTGTGAGCTTCTGATTTCTGCCCATCACCCACTATTCTTACAAACCTATCAGAGAGAAATGATTTAATAATTGAGAAGATATTTCCAGCTACAGTGTAGCTGGAGACCATGTGGAGTAGACCTTTACGCCATACCCTATCAAAGACCTTTGATATGTCAAAAGCAATTGCCCTAGAAAGGAAGTGTCCATTGAGAGATTCACTTATCATATGAGATAACAGCACACCTGCTGTAGATCTAGCAGAACAGAAACCATACTGCATGTCACTAATGAGGTTATTTTTGCTGAGGGGGTTGATTACTTTTCTATTATACATGGATTCCAGCAACTTACTCATGACGCACAGGAGACTTATTGGAGATGACCGATCACCTGGATTATTAAATACAAGGCATACTGAGGACGTTTTCCGGGGTGTTGGGAAACAATTCTCCTTAAGACAAAGCTTAGACAGATTTGTAAGTATGGAAGCTAGTTTTGGTTGAAGCTTTTTCAGCACTATAATCGAAATGCTATCAGGGCCAGTTGTTTTACTGGAATCAAGGTTTTTTGATTAGCTTGGCAACATCATGCACAGATATTTGTATGTCGCTGAAGTGTTCCTAGTTTAGGCCGGCAAAATTAAATAAAGAAATAAAAAAATATAAAAGAATTCGTCTTTGCAAGCCAACAACCGCCAAGTTTGAGATCACCACTTATACCAACCTTTGTCTGCCTGCTTTTCACCAACCTAACCTGTCAACTCCTTTTATACATATCTCCCACATGATTTCACATGATTTTGCATGACTTCCACCAGAGCATCTCTTTTAAAACTATGGGCACCATCTTGATTTCTCTCTCTCTTTCGCGCAACCTCGCCCAACACACACGCGGTAAGACCTCTGTTCGTTTGATCTGTTTTTTCCCCCCTTTCTTTTTCTCCTTTCCTTCTGCTAACTTTAAAAAACATGCCTCCCTGATCTCTGGATCACATTTCATAATCCCTCATCCACTGTGGCGATCGTCTTTCCCTACTTGGTTTCTGAAGTGTCTCGCCATTCTCCCGCTGCACATCGCTTTCCGTTTCATTTTCCACTGGCCTGATATTAAGAATATGTCTCGGTACTCCATCTACTACAACGTTGTTGCTAATATTATTCCCAGTTATGGATCCTCTGCTCCACTGTGTGGTACATCGCACCCGTGGGGGCTTCACCCATACTTCGTCACTGAGTTTGACGGTCCCTGTTGTCTCCATCTCCTTGCTTGCCGGCACAACCCTAGGATGCCTCCAGGAGTATTTGAATATTGACACGTGTGGAACTGTCCCTTGCTTTTGCCCCGATCTAGGTGACATGTTGTACCAATAAATTGCTTGCTCAGCTGATGTGTTCCCTCTCTCTGCCACTGCCTTTATTGTCCGGTGGTTTCTTTCTACAATCCCGTTGCCACTGGGTCTATAGGCAGCTCTAAAGAATTGATGCATATTCCATTTCTTTAACACATCCGCAACTGCTGCCAATCTAAACGCAGTACAATTGTCGGTTAGAAGTTCTTCCACCGGACCGCACTCCAGAAACACCACGTCAAGGGCTGCTGTTATTTCACTGTCCGTTTCCCCTTGCAGCCTTTTTCATAGGGCGAAGCGCCCGGGGGCCACAGTCGACCATCTTTAACCAAGCCACCACATCACCTTCACCATTGAACGGCTTTATCATGTTGTTCAGGCCGGTAGCCATTGCCAAAATAGTTTGAAGTATTCCTAGTTTAGGACAGCAAAATTAAATAAAGAAATAAAAAAAATATAAAAACATTCGGGTTTGAAATCATCACTGACACCAACCTTCATCGTCTGCTTCTCACCGACATAACCTGTTAACTCCTTTTATACATGTCTCCCACATGATTTTGCGTGACTTCCACCAGAGCACACCTTTTAAAACTATGGACGCCATCTTGATTTCTCTCTGTCTTTCTCCCAACCTTGCCCGACACACACGTGGTAAGACCTCTGTTTGTTTGATCTGTTTTTTTTCCCTTTCTTTTTCTCCTTTCCTTCTGCTAACTTTAAACAACAGTCACATAGCGTATTTTCAGATACAGGAGCAAATACAGGGGGGGGGGGGGGCTTGACTGAATAGGGTAGAATTAGCTGCAAAGTTCTTGGCAAAGAGTTTGGTTTTGTCCAATGCTGAGAAGATTATCTTATGTCCATTGATGATGGCTGGGAAAGAGCGCACGCTTCTATTCAGGACCTGGTTTGTTATTTGCCAAAACTAGTGGGAACCAAGTCGCTGGTGAGCTACTTTTGACTTAATGGATCAAGCATACACCTTTCTCGCTTTCTTTATTATTTTTTTTACAGTGGTTGCTGGCAGTCCTGAAAGTGGCTTTAGTTTCAGTACATCTATTATATTGGAAGCAATGGAAAAGTGATTTCTGTGCATAATGGCAGCAGCACATTTTGGCGAGAATCACGGCTGGCTGTTAGGTTTTTGCTGAAATTTTTTTGAAGGGTATGAAGCAGTCTATACTTACAATAAACCATTCCTTCAGGCCTGACATTATAGAGGACACATTCTTTTTAAAGATGGAACACAGAGGTAGATCTGATATAAATGTATGGAAGCTATCCTAGTCAGCCATAAAATCTCAATATACTGTACAATGGAGAGGTACATCTGAGGACTTATTATATTTTGTTTTTATCTTAACTGATACAGCCAAGTGAGATACAATGGAGGATGAAAATAGCAATGCAAGTTGTGAGAAAAACATCTTTGAGACTTGCAAACTGACCGTCAGTGTCTGGCACATGCGTGGGTTTCATGAACTATCTGAGTTAGGACATAAGCAATAGAGAAATCATGACAGAACCTCCCCTCATCATGCCTTGTTTGAATGGGTTAACTATTCCACACTGAACATTGAAGTCTCCACAGACGTGAATGTTAGCCAAAGGATGAGCAGACAGGATATGGTCAATTTTCTCAGATATGCTGTTAAAGATAGTAACTCCACTGTTGTAGGACTGATAAAGGGCAAATATAAATGCAATGGTGTGAGTAAGTGCAACCTGGAAGCACATATAGGATAATTTAGGGTCTTTTCTGGAGATATGGAAAGCCACCTCTAATGTAGGCACATATTCCATACTCATGGCAATTGATGTTAAGTTAGAGTATCCTTTAGTTACAAACTCACCAAGGGAAATAGTTGGTCCAATACCAGTTTTAGCTTAAAAATAATAGGTCTGGTTTGGTCTCCTCTAATTGGGTTTCAATTTCTGGAAGGTTGGAATGTAGACTCCTGATGTCAGAGAAGGAGGCATGGTAGCGAGGGTCTACGTTGGAAGTTGGAGTTTTGGGTTTAATCGTGTATTTTCTCTGGAGACTTTTCATGATGGAGTTTTGGGATTTGTAGAACAGGTCGACAAACTTGGTTAGAGCAGGACAGAAAGGAAAAGTAAGGGAGAAAAAGAAACAACAATTTTTTTTGTAGCCCATAAGGTAAAGCCATAACAATTACCCACTAGTATGGCATCAAGAAGCCCCACCAGAAGCTACTCCATGGCCCAGAATCCATTCACAAAGTGGCAATACAGCAACCCTAGTACTTTGCACCTGTTGATAGGATGGCCTTCCCAGTAGTTAATCCAAGGTTCAGGTCCTTGACTATCAGATGGATAATGTCAGCCCAGTTAAAACATTTACCTCCAGCACCCTTATTAGTGACATGGCTACAAGGATAGACATAGAAACAGAAAATTTCCGACATCTGAGGTAACTGCTCATGCAAAAATACTGTTAACTTATAATACAGCTTTTTCTTCTTCCTTTGTCAGAAAAATTTCTCATTTTGAAACAGCGTAAGTAAAGAGTTGAAAGGAATGAAGGAATACGTTAAACAGTTTTGATATTATTAGCAAGCAAAGAGCACTAACGGTTGTGGGGCAGAGCACTCACAGTACATAAAGAAATTAAATAAAATTCAACTTAATATAATCAGTTTTTAAAAATGTTTTAACTAGCAATACTCTTCTGTGGACGACTACTTTGTTTTATATATAAATTGAATTGGTATTTAAATTGAAAGAGATAAATGAATGGTGTAAGACATTATTTCATAATTAAAATTTTAAAATAAAATCACCTGCAGTTTAACCTGAAAAACTACACTGCGTATGAAATTACTGAGTTTACATTTTTTTTAAATATTTAAGGAACGAGTGAATAAAAATCCATGAAACTTTGAGAAAGTCCTTACAATACTATTCAGCTACTCCAGTCAGAAAAAAGTATTTAAAACAGTACTAGCCGAACTATGGCAGAAGATAGGAATATCTGTTGATTTCAGTGTGTCAAGTTATTAACGAGGTTGAGAAAAAAAACACAATATACCCATAACTTTTTTATTGAAATAATTTTCAAACATTAAATGAACTAGGAAGAATGCTTAGAACACAATAACCACATAGCAATTTCTTCGTTGACATAATTAGTAGGGGATATTCGATCCTTTTTATGACTGACTTGTAAAAGATGTTGGTCCACAGAATTAGTCAAATTTGTGATTTTGTCAACAGTTATTCCTCGCGATACCTCTTGGAGAGCATCTTACAACTCATCTTTGCTCTTGAATTGCCGTCCACTTGCATAGAGGCATCGCTTCATGATACGCCAAAGGTTCTCGATTACGTTCAAATCTGGTGAATTCGCAGGCCACTCCATTTTGCATAGCCCAGAGAATCCCAGTTGTTGCAAATACTCTTTACTTTTGTTTGCTGCATGCAAGGAAGCATAAAAATAATGGTTCCTCTGAATGTCAACCATTGCTTCTTCAACCATGTTACAAAGTGCCCATTCAGAAAAGCTATGTAAGCATTTGATATCATTTTTACGCCTTCGGGGACTCTCCATGGGTCAGCTAAAGTACCTCCGAAAATCCCAATCCAAATCATTATCCCACCATCACCTTGTTGGCACCTTAAATGCTGATGACGATGTCGTCCATCTAGGATCCATCCCTTGCTCCAGCCATCTGGGCCATCAAGAGTGACACGCACTTCATCCATGAACAAAACTTTAGAAAAAAATCCATATTTATGTTGTCCTCTGCCCATTTCAATCGGTTTTGTATGTGATGTTGCTTTAATGGAGGCTTTGTCATAGGCTTAACAGACTTTGCCAGTACTTTTTGAGACATTCTTCAATTTGGCTTACTCAAAGACTTTTCAACTTGTTTGCCCAGTATATATATATATATATTATTCCTCATTGGAATTTTTTTCATTTTCGAGATGAGCATTGTATGTTAATTTTATTTTATTTCGGACTATTAGTCTCATCTTATCTTTTTATTGGTGCACAACGTTTCGGCCAACTTCCTCTGGCCTTCGTCAGGTAGTAACCGCGACGGATAGGAACTTCAAATCTCCTAACTGCATTCTCAGCCATCACTGCCATCCGTAGTTGTTGTCGTCTCACCACATTTTTGACCAATTACCTCTGGCACGCTTTGGGTGGGATTGAAACCGCTATCTTCAGACAATGTTCATCTGGAACCGTAGAGATTCAACGTCTCTATCAACTGCGCCACGGGCCCCGAAGGGCGATCAAGGTTGGATTCTTTGATCTTATAAATCCACATTTATTTATTATCTGATCTTCCATAGTCGGGTCCGTACCGATTGGTATATATATATATTATTCCTCATTGGAATTTTTTTTTTTCATTTTCGAGATGAGCATTGTATGTTAATTTTATTTTATTTCGGACTATTAGTCTCATCTTATCTTTTTATTGGTGCACAACGTTTCGGCCAACTTCCTCTGGCCTTCGTCAGGTAGTAACCGCGACGGATAGGAACTTCGAATCTCCTAACTGCATTCTCAGCCATCACTGCCATCCGTAGTTGTTGTCGTCTCACCACATTTTTGACCAATTACCTCTGGCACGCTTTGGGTGAGGAATAATATATATATATACCAATCGGTACGGACCCGACTATGGAAGATCAGATAATAAATAAATGTGGATTTATAAGATCAAAGAATCCAACCTTGATCGCCCTTCGGGGCCCGTGGCGCAGTTGATAGAGACGTTGAATCTCTACGGTTCCAGATGAACATTGTCTGAAGATAGCGGTTTCAATCCCACCCAAAGCGTGCCAGAGGTAATTGGTCAAAAATGTGGTGAGACGACAACAACTACGGATGGCAGTGATGACTGAGAATGCAGTTAGGAGATTCGAAGTTCCTATCCGTCGTGGTTACTACCTGACGAAGGCCAGAGGAAGTTGGCCGAAACGTTGTGCACCAATAAAAAGATAAGATGAGACTAATTGTTTGCCCAGAGTTCTTAACAACTTCATGTTTAATTTGGAGTAGATAACAGCGTGAAACAACTCTAGATTTATCTTTATCGGCTCTCTTCCATACCTTTGTAGGGTCCTTGACAAAGTTCTTCACAGTTTGATGGTACCTTCCTATAATTTTCGATATTTCAAGGGTATTTTTATCTTTTGCTAGCTGTTCTGTAATAGTACTCTTTTCAGAACTACTCAAACCACCTTTACAACCCATTTTATTGACGAAACAAACTGTCTTGTTAATAATTTCACACACCTCAAATACCGTGGATTCAGCAATTACAATGGCAAGTTGATTACATTGCGTGGAACAGTACAAAAATTTCACAGTACGTGCAGCTCAGTATTGCCAACGTTTCCGAAGCTTTTGATACGAAACTACCAATAAATTTCTGAAACTGGTAAAAAAATGTTATCTTGTTAATAATTTGACACGCAGTGTAAAGAGGAACTGCAACAGTTTTGGTGATAGACAAATAATCATCATTATAACAAGATGTAACTTGTGCTATTTATCAGTTGGAAATTTTAAATATTTGTAAATTATGTTTTGTTCATTGTTTCATTCCAATAACATTTGGGTTATTCCAGCCCAATTCATCCAGCTCCGACACACCCCCTCTTGGATTTTTTTTCATATTTACACCATACAAACTTTGGGTTAAAACTAAGAGAAATATGCAATTTCAGCCCAGTTGGATTTGAGGAAAATATTTTTTTCACAGTCGGTTTCAGCCTGGAAATCAAAAATTGCTATCTCATGATATAGAATTTTCAATCCCCGGCGTTTTACAAAATTTGCGTTTTTGTTGCAAAAAATAAAGCTCTGGGGCTAAATATTCATACAGGTAAGGTTTTGAGGGCAAGGAATCCAAAAATTATGGTTAGAAAGATTGCAAATGAGAGGAAGTACCTTATTTTTACTATTTTATGTGGTGTCGCAGCACTTTTTTAGAGCTTGTTTGGGGCGATATTTTGTTGAGAAAAAAACATAACTATGGTGCTTTGCCAGACTTCTCCTTTGGATTTTTAAAGTGACTTTGGGTTGGAAATTACAAAAATCAAATAAAACCTTTCGGCATATTTGACGTTTCCAGACACTAAAGCCTCAAAATTGGCATTTTTATAAAAATTTAAGGATTTTTTGGTGAATTTGGCAACAATCTAATCTTAAGTTATGATCAATATCTAGAGCTGAAAAAGGACTTGGATCAACCCATTAGAGCCCATTTTCATGATATAATGTCAAATTACATCATATAAAAGGATATGGACCCCTACTTCACAGTCAAAATGGACAAAAAATAGTCAAAAATAAAAGATTTTTGACACATATATGGACATATGGACAGCAATTTTAATTATGTACAAGTTTTGGACATTTGAGTTTTCAAAAAAACAACTTTTGGCCATTATCTTTTGATTTGCAGATAGCAATAGCTTAAAATTTAGAGGAAAAATGTAAGGTAACATTCAGATATGAATGAAGTGGTCACATTTTCATTTTAAGCATAACATTCTGCTCATTATCAAACTGAGGCAAGATCTAACCCTCTCTTTCCTTCTCTTATGTTTAGATCTAATTAAAAATGTGCAGTAGAATAGTACTGATCATGATAACAGTATTCTTTAATTTGTATGTGTTGATGAATTGTGACTAGGGGTAGTGTAGAGTCGACTCAGTTTACCAAAAAGTCAGTGGGAATAAAATATTGTGTTTTTTTATTTATACCTTCAAGCACACATCATACAATCGTGCCGTGCAGTTCATAATTTTTGGACAGTTGGATCATGGTTTCTAAACCATTAAATCAGCAAATCCTTTCAATCAATGCATTTAAGCTGTTCAGAATCATGTCCACCTGAGTAATCGTTTGAGTGTCAGAGCAAATTCCTCTATCATATGATACCCGAATAATGTCCTATGCTGCTTTTTTTAAATGTTGATTTAAATGTTCTTTTTCCTGTTCAGTTTCACTCAAAAGACACTACATTGACTTCAGTTCTGATTGTTTCATGTTGATTCAAATGGATATACCTTTTCTTGATCAGTTTCACTCAAAATGACATTACTTTAGTTGTGAAGTAGAGAATTCATGCAATGATTTCTTGCTGTTATGTTTTTGATTGATCAATTTTCTTCTGTTTCTGGTGATACATTTTCAACACAGTGTGTTCAGAGTTATTACCTGAGCATGATGTTAAATACTGTCAAAGACAAACAGGGAAGTCAACATTTGTGGCTCTCAAAAACAAGATATATATTTGTAAAGGGTAATCTTCAGCATAGAAACACTTTCACATGAAACCCTTTTTGATAAATGAGTGTGTCTCTTTGGCTAGTTATGACGGTCTCATAGTTATATTTCATCGCTGCTATGATTAATTTTCTTCTCTTTCAGGCTATTTACTCGTTGCATTGATCTAATAATGCATTCTTTGGTGTGAACTTCTAAGTTTGTCAATAATCCAAGTTTATTGTTTCCTGTCACTTTTTTATGGTTTCTTACTAAATTATTGTTTAGCCCACTAACCTCAAGGCATAATAATGGTTAAAATAGAATTTCTTATACCCCAGAATTTCAGTTCTGTAGCACCTTGAAATACATACAATTGAATTTCACACTTTAGAAATTACCATAATGAATCTTTTTTCATTATCAAATTTGAATGGTCAGAAACTAAGAAGATAAATATTACTTTTTGCAAATTTCATTTATTTGATTACATTGCCTTTATTTCTGATCAAGAATGTGCCACTGTTACATCATTTGTGTATTATACTGTCTGTAAATCTCTTAATGTTGCAGTTGAGTATTGCATATTCTGCTCATTGTGAATTATTATTATAATTTTTATTATCAGATTGTAATAATTATTTCACATCTTTCTTTCAGAGCAATAAATTAAGAATATCTTCTGAAACAAGAAAACGAGAGGGAGGAGATACATCATCCATGAAAAGTGCTCCTCAATGTTCTTTTGGATTACTAATGAAGAGTGCATGTCACCGTAATCTTAAGCCATCTTCAACACCAATAACTGCATTAGAGCATGATGTATGAACTGTACTCAAATTAAGAGCTGGT
The DNA here is from genome assembly GCF_053919585.1 of Euprymna scolopes. NCBI lineage: Eukaryota > Metazoa > Mollusca > Cephalopoda > Sepiida > Sepiolidae > Euprymna > Euprymna scolopes. The sequence continues at coordinate 111,217,645 of NC_136497.1, forward strand.
GTCACATTCACTGATGAAACTGTTGCTAAAATTTGCAGGTATTACGAACTTCATTTGGGGCATTACTTTGAGAAAAAATATACAAAGTGCTGCAACATCTTTTTGAAGCACAAAAAGAAGGTAGAGGGTGATCGTGCTATCAAGTTAGACATGGCTGAGATGCTAAAGCAGAAGGGCTACCATGTTGTTCCTGGCTGGAAGCTTTGCCGTCACTGTGAAGCAGCTGCCAAGAAGTTAAAAGATCCAAGTGAAACAGAAGTGACAATCAAGACCTTGATCAAATGAGTCACAAATTGAGCAAAAGAGAGAGAAACTGAATGACAGTCTAATGATATATCCCCTATAAAAACCGGTAGAATGCAGAAGCACACAAAAATCAATATTGTAAGAGAGAAATTAGAAAGAAACTATGAAATGCAAGTAGAGGCAGCTGCCAAAGTCCTTAACATCTCTAGCCCTGAATTAGGAAGCCCTATTAGCAGCCAAACGAGTCAAACAGATTTAGTGGCAAAGGCAAAAGATCATGTTCGTTGGATGCAATGAAGGCCAAACTTGAGAATAAAGAAATGAAAACCAGTGAGAAGATCCAGTTGATGACTTTAGCTCCGGAAAGTTGGTCTCGAAAAGATGTCTGAATATTTCAATGTCTCTGAATATATAGTATGTAAAGCACAGCAACTGAAAAAGGATCGAGGTATTCTTTCATTGCCACAGAAGGAGGGGAGAGGTCTCTCAAAAGAGGTTATCAATTCTGTCTTGGCTTTCTATGAGGACAATGAATTTTCACGGTTAATGCCTCGAGGGAAAGATTTTGTTAGCATTGGTAACAAAGTTCATGTCCAGAAACGGCTGCTATTATGCAAGCTTAAGGAGCTTTATGTAGCTTACAAAGAAAGCTATCCTGAACACAAAATAGGTCTTTCAAAGTTCTGTGAGCTCCGTCCAAAATGGTGTGTCACCGTCTTGACATCAGGTTCTCATTCAGTTTGTGTTTGCACCCACCATCAAAACAGCAAATTGCTTGTTGACTGCTTTGTTTCAACTGTCAAGACTCAGCTCAGAAGGAAAGCTGAAGAATCTAGAGATGAGAGTGCTGCTAATGTACCAACTGAAAGTCCCAATTTTAATATCACTTACAAAGATTTGATGGCCTTGGTAGTTTGCGGCACCAATAGTCTTGAATGTATGGTCCACCGTTGTCCTAAATGGTCAGGCTTCCCTGCTCTAGAGAAGTATATCAGAGATAAATTTACTGAATTGGAAATTGACAGTGGGAGGTCATATAGTCAGTGGGAGAGTGTGGATAGGACAATGCTATGGACACAGATGGCTGATGTAGATGACTTCATAGAGATATTGGTATACAATGTTGATAATCTAACAACCCATTCCTTCACAGCAAAGAGCCAAGCTCAGTATCTAAAAAAGAGAAGAGAAGAAATAACTGAGACCAAATGTATCCTTCTCCTGGACTTTGCGGAAAATTATCACTACGTGGTGCAAAATGAGATCCAGGGATATCACTAGAACAAAGACCAGTGTACCATGCATCCAGTGGTAATTTATTACAAAGATAATAATGGCAAACTTCAACAGATCTCATTATGCATCATTTCAGATGACCTTGAGCATGACACCTGTTTTGTGCATGAACTGCAAAGAATGGTGATGTTGTACATCAAAGAGAAATTTCCCTGGATCAAGAGTGTAGAGTACTTCAGCGCTGGCCAATATAAAAACTTCAAAACATTTCTTAACCTTTGCCATCACTCATCAGATTTTGGAATTGATGCAACTTGGGCATTTTTTGCAACTAGCCATGGCAAATCACCCTGTGATGGAATTGGTGGGGCTGTCAAACGCAAAGTTCTCCGTGCCAGCTTGCAAAGGCCAATAAAAGACCAAATACTCACCTTGCAGACTTTTGCAGATCATCAATCACTGGTATCATGTTTCTAAAGATCAACATGGTTTCAGTTCAAGAGAAACTTCAAATGAGATATAAACTGGGGAATACTGTGCCTGGTACAAGGAGCTGTCACTATTTCAAACCAACTTCTCAGTTTACTATTCAGGGCAAGCAATTGAGTGCTGACACAACGATCTTTATCGACCATTCTTTCCTGGACATGCCTGCGCCGCTAGATGAAACTCTGGAGTTGCTCAAATGCAATGACTACATTACTTGCATTTTTGATGGATATTGGTGGTTAGCATTGATTGAGAGTGTCAACAGGGAAGAGAAAGATCTTACTTGCAAGTTCCTGCATCCACATGGACCATCACATCAATTCCACTGGCCAACTAATAGGGATCGAGGCTATATTCCACTGAGCAAGGTCGTTATGAGAGTGCAGACCCCAAGTATTTCAGTGAATGGTAGAACATATTTCATCACCGAGGAGGAGAAAAATAAGACTCAGAACTATTTTGACAAATTAAGTCGATAGTTGGAGTATAACAAATGTCTGTTTTCTATTTATTTGACAGTTTTTCTTACGATAAACTAGATTATGCATCAGTCTTTTATTTTCGACTATTTTTTGTCCATTTGGACTGTGAAGTAGGAGTCCATATCCTTTTATATGATGTAATTTGATATTATATTATGAAAATGGGCTCTAATGGGTTGATCCAAGTCCTTTTTCAGCTCTAGATATTGATCATAACTTAAGATTAGATTGTTGCCAAATTCACCAAAAAATCCTTAAATTTTTATAAAAATGCCAATTTTGAGGCTTTAGTGTCTAGAAACGTCAAATATGTCGAAAGGTTTTATTTGATTTTTGTAATTTCCAACCCAAAGTCACTTTAAAAATCCAAAGGAGAAGTCTGGCAAAGCACCATAGTTATGTTTCTTTCTCAACAAAATATCGCCCCAAACAAGCTCTAAAAAAGTGCTGCGACACCACATAAAATGGTAAAAATAAGGTACTTCCTCTCATTTGCCATCTTTCTAACCATGATTTTTGGATTCCTTGCCCTCAAAACCTTACCTGTATGAATATTTAGCCCCAAAGCTTTATTTTTTGCAACAAAAACGTAAATTTTGTAAAACGCCGGGGGTTGAAAATTCTATATCATGAGATAGCAATTTTTGATTTCCAGGCTGAAACCGACTGTGAAAAAAAATATGTTCCTCAAATCCAACTGGGCTGAAATTGCATATTTCTCTTAGTTTTAACCCAAAGTTTGTATGGTGTAAATATGAAAAAAAAATCGAGGGGGGTGGGGGCTGGATGAATTGGGCTGGAATAACCCATTTGGCAATTAATCTTTGCAAAACAGTTTGAGGAAACCTTAATACTTACTCTTTCCACACACTCCATTAGTGGTACACGGACAGTTTGATTGCCATCAAGAGAAACAACGCATGCTGGAGTATTTGGGGTAGCCTCCATTAAGGCAAGAACAGCTTCAGCACCCATACGGGAACCCTAAAATATTGAAAACAAAATTACTTTTTTGAAGCAACAATTGCTTTAAAATTTACACATTTTAATGAATAAATAGTATTTTCAAAAATTAAAATTATTAAATCAATTAACTTACCAAAATACGATCAAAAGCAGAAGGTTTACCTCCTCTTTGTACGTGACCCAAAACAGTCACTCTAGTATCATAGTTGAGTCGTTCGGTAATCAGCTGTTGACAAAATATACAAAATTTAAGTTTAATCATAAATATATATTTCTTTTTTCAATATTTCACTATTTAGATTAATTTAATAAAATAATTTTTTTTTAAAAACAGGACTTCAAAAAGTGCATACTTTTAATATTAAAAACTAAACTATAAAGAATAAAACTTTGATTATAGAATAAGATATTGAATAAATGTCAATTAAATAATAAACATTTGAAATTGAATTTTTATTTGCTGAAAAAATAAAATAACAATTTACTGAAATGAACTACTGTTAATTATAATTTGGGTTATAGTCAGCTAACATATTTCCTAACTTCCTGTGTAGCACTAACAGAAACAAGGCAAATCTGTTCCTTCACTTGCATTGTTCTTCAGTATTTTTATTGTGAACCGATTTATTGATTGAAAGTATACAATAAAAATTAACAAAATTATATGGATTTAATACACAATTAGTCTTTATTAAATAGTTCATTACTTAAAAAGATTTTAAAAAGTGTTTTCAATAAGTCTTTAAAAAAAAAAAGTGCAAAAAGTGTTTTCAATAATTCTTAAGAAAAAAATTTTTTTTCAATAATCCTTAATTAAAATAAGACCAAAAAACTTTTCAATGATTAAATAAAGAAGAAAGATTAGAAAAATGTAATAAAAAAATAAGTACATGCATAGTGGAGATATAGATGTGAGAAAAAAAAAGCCAAGGAACTGATTTACCTTGTAACTGCCTCCAGCAGCACTACACCAGAAGTTAGAAAGTATGTTAGCAGACTATAACCATAATTTGATACTGACAAAATAAGATGAAGTAAATGTTTACATTTGTAAAAAAAAAAAAAAAAAAAAAAAGAATTGCACCTAAACAAGTTCTACATTATGATGGTGGATAATCACAAGGTAAATTAATTTAATTCTTTAACAATTATATTTGTGTAAACTTATACTAAACTAAGTGAAGTTTATATATTCAACTTGGATTAATTTTAAATTGTATTACAATTTTCTAATTTATCTTGAGGTTTAATATTTTAAAAGAAAAATAATTAAAGTTACAAATAACTTTAATTTTCTAAGCTAAAACTATTTTCCATAATTCAAAATGCCCCAATTATCATCAACTGAATACATTTATTACTGTTTATTAATTAATGACTTAAGTAAATGTGTAGGAATACTTATTTGATAGTTTAATGAATTCTGAAGATTTAGGTATCTAAGTTTATATAGCTGTAGATCAGAAAGAAATGGGGTTGTAGAAATAGTCCTTTAAAAATCTGGTGATGACATGAGGTGAGGACTTAATGGAAAGAGAGTGAAAGAGTTTGTGAGAATATGTATTTGAGAATCATTTTGTTTGGAATAAATGTAATAATTTTTAAATGTTGATGAAATAAATGCATTATAGTTTTGTGAAACATGCTGTAGGAATTGCTGTAAATGGTGAGTGGCAACATGAAGAAAAGATATTCTAGTGTAATGTTGTGTTTTTTAGTGTATAAGAAATGACCAGACTGCTCAGTTATGTATGTAAGAACAGTCTTTTTTGTTTTTAATTTCAAACAGACTTATACATTAGCTTGACCACTCATCGATTCTTTTGCTTTCACAAAAAATACTGAAGTTCAGTCAATCATCAAAGCACTGACTGAAAAATGGTCACACTTGGTAGGTTTAGTCTTGCCTACTCATTTCTATTATGTATGACTAGAATATGTGTAATAAGAGACATAATTAAAAGAAGCTACAATATTCCTTTGTAGCAATATATCTTATACAAACATAGATCCCAGATGTGAATTAATTAAAGAGAATCTTTTATATGAATAGAAGTACATTGGTTAGTTAAGTCAATTGCTGTCAGAGTTCCTCATTCTTTCTGTGCTGATAATGCAGACAGGATTAGTATCTCCTGATTATGGTTGTTTTGTTGGATTTTACCACATGTCAACCCTTTGGGTCATTTTATGTTGATTACCAATGAGTTTAGGAGGCCTTTGCTCTAACTGACATATGAGTAATATGTTCTTTTTTTAAGTTTTTGATAAAAGCTAATTTTTTTAAGGTCTGAAAGTATGGTGTATGGTAGGTTTTTCTCAAATAGATCCTTAATGATTTTTTTCTTTATATAAACTTTCTTGTTATTATAAAGCCAGTGCACTCAATTAGAATGTGTTTAATTGTGAGTGGAGTTTGACATAGTATAAAAATAGGTTGATTTTCTTTTCTCAAAAGATATGAATTGTTAAAATATCCCAATTTTATTCTGCTTTATTTCTGTTTAGTGTTTTGTACTTGCTTTTTAATTTTTGGCATTATCTATATATGATTGCAGAAATTCCCCCTCTGGACCAAATTATGATAGGTTTGCAATAAAAGATGCCGCATACAAATTTTTTTATGTCTACACTTTTACCCACCATCTTATGCAACTTTTGAACGCCATTACAGACACATTTATTCATTATAATAAAATTCTATCTTACTTCCCACAAGCAACATCATCATGATTGTCAAGATCTATAAACGAAATAGTTTATATTTTCTCCTCTACCTGAAAAGTCCTCCCACTCTCCCAGTAAGGACTGGGTAAATATATAACCATTATAACTATATTGACCCGACACTCTTATTAATTGGATTAAACGCTCATACACCTAGAATTACCATTGTATTTCACAATTCGAAAATAATAATTTCTCCCCAATAACATTCTGTCTATTCTCATCAGCTGCGACCATGAAATTCTATTATTCCGGAATGTACACAAACATACCAAAAATGAACACTGCAGCCCTTATTCAATATAACCAATCAATCACCACACATTGTTTTCAATCATTTATAATTTACTATTATCGCTTTCTTTCACTGACTAATTTTTACAAAAAGTAACCATAACAGTTACTTTAAAGTTACACATTATTTGGATTAACATTATTTACACATTGTTACATTAAAAAACAAACATCGCAGCTTTCTTTATATATCCGGTTTCAGCGTCCCAAATTAACCGATGCTAACATGAACTGGTCTCATTTTAAAAAATTAACCATAACATTTACTTAAAAGTTACACATGCCATTATACATTATTTGGATTAACATTATTTACACATTAACATTCTATTAAATTGAACATGTACTTTGTGATCATCACTGGTAAAAATATTGTGACAATATTTTTACCAGTGATGATCACAAAATACATGTTCAATTCTACTATGTAAATTGTGGAATTTAGAGCTGGGAGGGAGGGTGCAATTTCATAAACATCTACCGAATCTCTTATTAAAAGAGATGTAGTAGCCCCTACATCATAGTAGCACTGAGCCTAAATTGGAGTGATTAGGCAAAAAAAAATAAATAAATAATAATTTTTCACTTTCAAAATCATAAAAACTATTTCTTTTTATATAAAACACATTTTCGCACTCTAAGCCTGAATTACATCCAGATAATATATCATTTTCATTAGTTTTCATTCAGTTTGTATTTGACTACATTTTTACGCCAGTTTTTTTTTTTACTTCCTTTGTCTGTTAAATAATTTACACTGCTCTTGCACAAATTTCCCCTTTATTACATTGCCTACAAATATACTTATTTGTTATATATTGGTTTTTGTTTTTATTTTGACTGTAGTTGTTTTTTGTTTAGCTCTCTTTTCAGAACTCCTTTTCCACACTGCTCAGACATTAACTTTTTTTTTTTTGGATACTTTTTTACCTTACCACCAACTACACTATTTCCTTGAAACTGATGACTTTTATAGGTTTTAGACTATGCTGAATAAGATAATCCATTTTAATTTTGGTGGATACAAAGATATATATTTAGGATATAATGACATGCATTATGCACTGTAATTCACTGTTCTATGCATGCACGATAAAAAAGTGTACTTCTCTCCACACGACACTGCCACCCAGCCCCATTTTCTTTTTTTGGTTTATAGTCTTTGTGGGTGGATATGTGACAGCATATATCAAGGTTGAATTTGGGGCAAATACTTGGACAGTCACCCCCTCAAAAAATATGTCACGGGCTGGGAGAAGCTAAGTCAGGATGATCACCCCTGGTTAGAATCTTTGACTCTAAAATGGCACTTCACCCTCTGTTCTCGTAACACAGAATAAAAATAAAAGAAAAATAGCTAAAGTGCGTCGAGTGCGGATTTTCACCCGAGAATGACACATTATCTAAGGTTCATGAATAACTCATTTAACCTTGAACAATTCAAATGCAAAGCAAGAATGACAACACATGGATAAAATATCATAAGGGCTTTATTAAACACATGATTGAAATTTAATGTAACACCTCAATGGGTTGGGGTGAGGTCGAGCCAACAAGAAATTACGCAAGAAAAAAAAAATAATGAAATCTAACAAAAAAAAAAAGGATAAAGTGACTTGACATGAATGTCGTTCTGGAATAACAGTCCAAAAAAAACAATAAACATGGATGGAGGCAGGGATTGGGTTTGGGAGATGGGATATTAGAAACAGGGTACTTAACTGCCGATAGACTATATTGCATGGCCAGCATAGCTTCTTTCTTTCTTTATTTTTTATTATTATTATTATTTTTAAAGGTCCGTGAACACAGATACATCGCCTTCTGTAGGCTTTTTCCAATCCGTTGACATTTTCTTATTGACCCGAAACTTGTACGCGATGGGTGTCATTTTACATCGTTCCACGTGGGTATCATTTCCACGTCGATTTATTTTTTTCTGGCGGTCGAATATTAAGTTTTTTTTTTTTATTCTATTCCAAAAGTCATTCTTACCATGGCGAGGTTGGCCATGTCTATTCCATACAACATTCTTAACATGAGGAGGTTAGGGATGTATTACAAAACCTGTTCTTAACATTAGGACGTTGGGGATTGCCACCAACAACCGTAGTTTAATTTTTTACAAGGAGGGGCATGCTTCTACCAGGCAAGGCGACTTAACGGGTCCTGCTAGTTTCATATCATTTGTTGTTGGAAAATTTATTCCAGTAAGTCTGCCATTATTCCATTGTGTATGTATTGCTATGTTTTTTTAAGATCTGAGTAAGAAATTTTGAAATTTGAATCTGTTGGAATGTTTAAGGTAGTTTTTGCTACTGAATCAGTTAATTCATTTCCTTGGATACTGGTATGGTGTGGTATCCAGCAAAAAATATGTTTTTTAACTGTTGAACTGTGTTAGTTGGTGGAATAATTTTACAATTGGAGGATTGTTTATCTTTTTATTTTTAATTGCTTTTAGGGCAGATTGAAGTTTGAAAAGATTATGTATTTGGGATTTTTGTTGTTGGAGATTAGACTGAGTGCTAAGATAACTGCATCTACTTCTGCATTGAAAATGGAAGTTTCTTTTGGGAGGTTTGCTTGTTTTTTTAATTGATTTATTGAGTACTGCAGCATTGGCTGTTGCATCATTTTGTTTGGACCCATCTGTATAGATATGTATATGGTCTGTGTATTTTTCTTGGATTTTGTCTAGATCATCTTGGAAAGTTATTCGGTGGGTTTGCTTTTTTGTGTATTTACATCTACCTTGGGGACTATTATTTTCCAGGGAGTGGTTTTGAAGAGGACAATTTCATGGATTTTGATTATGGGTAGATTTGCTTTTTTGGAAATGGGTTTTATGAATAAAACTTTTGATCATATTTTCTTTTTGTTTGTAGAGGTGTTTATGAATTGGATTTAAATTGGTGGGGTTTGAGGTTTGGAACCCCCCCCCCAGTGCTAGTCTTAGTCTAGAATGGCATAATGTGTTGAGTTTTTTTTAAATATGATTTCCAAGTGGATTGGTAAATAACACTGCCATAGTCTATTTTAGATCTTACCAGTGATCTGTACAGTTTGAGCAGCATGTTTTTGTTGCCTCCACAATCTTTGTATATCCCTAAGAGTTGTAACGCTTTATTGCATTTGGTTTTAATAGAATTGATGTATGGTGTAAAGTTTAATTTTTTGTCAAAAATAATTCCTGGGTATTTGTGTTCATTTACAAAGGAATTTTTTTCTCTTTCAATCTGTAGGGTTGGATCATTGGGAAGTTTGCGTTGGTTACAGAAGTGGATTCCTTTTGTTTTAGTTTTGGAAAATTTGAAACCATTTCTTGTTGTCCATCTATTAATTTTATTAATGTTGTGCTGTAATTTTTAGTCGCGTGTAAGCGACTCTATAAGTCACTCCGTCGGTCGGTCTGTCCGTAACACTTTTGTGCTTGGCCTTTTTGGTTAAGATCAAAGGTCTGTTGTTAATAGATGCTGTTCTTAGCTTTTTAAGCTTTTCTTGGCCTTTTGGCCAAGATCAAAGTGTAATATCTGTTCCGGCAGATACTACAAGCAAAGCTATATGTGGGGGCAACTCCACATATAAGACCTTGGTCAATGTAGGGACAATCCTTCATACCAATTGTCACTATCCAGCTCCCCTACTCCCTAGGGAGTTGGTCCCCCATTTCCCCTTCACTCCTCACATTAAAAATCGGCTTTGTGCCTAATTTGCTCGGTGGGGGAGCAAATAAATACTTTTCTTGGCCTTTTGGCCAAGATCAAAGTGTAGTATCTGTTCCGGCAGATACTGCAAGCTATGACTAGCTAGGACTAGCTATGACTAGCAAAGACCAGATGTGGGGGCAACCCCACATGCCTGACCTTTAACCAGCTCCCATTTCCCACCTCTCGGGAGCTGGTCCCCTTTTTCCCTTCCCCCTCCCTTCACTCCTCACATTAAAAATTGGCCTTGTGCCTAATTTGCTCGGTGGGGGAGCAAATAAACACCATCTGTTCTTAATACATGCTGTACTTACATTTGTAACTTTGTGATATAAAGTGGTGGATCACTTTTCTATATTAATTTAATGTAAAATAATCACCCACTTTACAACCAGTCAGTCTCAAAGCCATTCAAGTCATTCTCCAGATCATTCAAGTTGTTTTTGAAGGATTCCACTTATTTTTTAAGCATTCAAATCATTCTTAAGGTCATTCAATTCATCTTTAATTTCATTAAAGTCATTCTAAGTCATTTACTTTTTATTTATTTAAGTCATTTCAGCCCATTTTTCAGTCATTTTAGTTTATCTTTAAGAATTTCATGTCAATCCTACATTCACGCATTCATTCATTACACGAGAGCACGTGACTGATGGCTATCAGCCTTGTTTTTCAATGATTTTAATATATTTCGATCTATAGCTGATTGAGCAGTCATTTACATATAGGAAACTGTGAATGTCAGGAGCAAGTTCTTTTTTGATGTTGGTAATTTTAATGTTGAAGAGAGTTGTTGATAATATGCTGCTTTGAGGTACTCCTTGATTCTGCAGGTTTGATAGGGTAAATTCTATGCGTACTTGGAAGAATTTATCTTTTAAGAAGTTCTTTATGATTTTTTTTTTTTTTTTTTTTTTTTTTTACACAGTGATCACCTCTTATCAAGGCCCAGAAGCCACTCAGGGATAAGGGTTATTGCAAGTACATTACGTTAGTGAGGAGATTTGCTGACATGTTTACTTAAGGGGGCGGTTCATTAGGAATTTGTTAACATTGGACTTGAAGATAACCAAGTTGTAGTCCGGAGGGAAGCAGGCAGACGGAATAGAGTTCCACAGGCGTGCAGTTCTAAGAAAGAAGCTTTGGTCATGGAATCTGCGTTTTGATTTAGGCACAGATATAGAGTGGGGAAAATTTTTCACAGTGGATTCAGCTAGACGGGTGTTTTTCGTGAAAGATTGGCGAGGGGGGACCAGAGATTGGAGTTCAGACGAGCATCTGCCATGGAAATAACGATAAAACAAGGATAGGCTCGCAACGTCTCTTCCGTGGGAGAGAGGTTGCAGGGTAGAGAAAAGGGCATCCCCACTAAGCCACGAAGTCTATTTTGTACTCTGTCAAGGCAGGATAGGCTGTTTTTAGCAGCTCCTGCCCAGATATGGCAACAGTATTCCATCCTTGGACGTACTTGGCTTTTATATAGATAGAGAATTGCATCCGTAGTGAGATATCTTCTGGAGCGATAGAAGGATCCCACCATCTTTCCAGCGACCTTGGCAACTGACTTGATGTACGTGTTCCATTTCAGATCAGAAGTAAAGGTCAAACCCAGAAGCTTGTCAAAACACGGGGCCTCACCCAGACGAGAGCCATCCATCACAATTGATGCCAGATGGGGATCAGAGCGTTGATGATGTAAGGATAGGAGTTTGGTTTTGGATGCATTAAAGGTAACCAGCCACATCTTCCCCCACTGAACCACGCGCTCGAGATCAGAGGAGAGAGAATCAGAGAGAACTTTGTCATTTACAGCCTTTGATGTGTTGCCGTAGATGGTCGTGTCATCAGCATAGATGTCAACGAATGATTTAAGTATGTGTTTAGGGAGGTCATTGATGTAGATCAGGAAGAGAGTTGGGCCCAGGATTGACCCCTGAGGGACTCCAGCATTTATATTGCAGGCCTCCGATTTTTGTCCATCTACCACTACTCTTATGAGCCTATCGGAGAGAAATGATTTAATGATTGAGAAAACATTTCCAGTTATACCGTAGCTAGGCAATCTGCCTCTTAGTGTAGATCTTTTATGATACTATATTTCCACTTGGTTTCATATGCTTTCTCAAGGTCAAAAATATAGTTGTTACATGTTCCTTATTTATAAAGGCTTTCTGACATAATTTTCAAGGCTAGTGATGTGGTCTATACATCCTCTATTTTTTGGTATCCACATTAGGTTTTTGAAATTATGTTGTTGGCGTCTAAATACCATGTTAAACGGTTGTTGATCATCCTTTCGAATGTTTTGTTTGATGCATTTTTTCCCATCTTTGGTATACTTATTAATGTTTTGTTGCTTGTTTTCATAAACTTGGAAAATCTTTTGTTTTCCATATGTTGTAAATTTTTTACAAGGAGTTTTACTGATTCAGGCAGGATCCCTAAGAAACTGCAGTGCACTTCATCTGGTCCTACAGCTGATTTGTGAGATTTTTGTATGGCACTTTCTACTTCATTGAGTGAGAAGCTTTCATTTCACTTGGTTTTTGGAGTTAAAGTTTATTTTATGTTTTTCTTGATCTTAAGTATCTGAATTTGCCTATTGTAGTGTTTTGATGAAGAGTTTTCGGCAAAGGTTCAGCTTAAGTGTTGGCAATGTCTTTTTTTCAGTTATTTTCTTGCTTCATATGAAGAGGTGTTTAATTGGGTATGGATTATGTTTTCTGGATATTTTCTTGATCATTTTCCAAATAATTTTGGGTTTGGTGGAGGTGTTGATTTTGTTAACAAATTGTTGCCAGCAGTTTCTTTTAGCTTCTTTTAGAGTTTTAGTTCTTTGATGTTTATATTCTGAGAGGGTTGGTTGTAGATTTTTTAAATTTTTTTTAAAGCTGTTTTACTTTGTCTGATTGCTGTTTTGCCTTCTGGATTGAACCATGGTTTGTTTTTTTTGTTTTTGTTTTTTTTTGCTAGGAGGCGAATTTTTAGGAATGCATTTTTGGCTATTGTGCTCCGGTGAATTCTTCCATCATTTGGATTTGATGTTCTATTAATTGTAGTGAACAGAGTTTTTTGAATTTAGTCTAGCTAGCTTTGTTTGTGTTCCATCTAGGTCTAAGATGGTGTTGTTGTAGACAATTATAACAGTCGCTTCCTCAAGATTCTTCATAGGTACTCCAGGTGTAATCCAGGAAGCTTGATGGGTTGCATACAGTGAGGTCAATTGCACTTGTTAATCCATTTGTTGGGTCTGTATATGTGGGATTCTTTTGGTTGAGGAGGCATAAGTTATTTTTGTTAATCAATTGTTCTATTTTATTACCTTTTGAGTTTGTTACTTTACATCCCTATAGAATCCTGTGGCAATTAAAGTCTCCTAGGAGGATGAACAGAGACGGTAATTGTTTGATTAAACTTTTCAGTTCATCTCCTTTTATTGATTCATGAGGGAGTAAGGTATATTGAGCAGATTGTGATTGCTTTGTGTTATGTTACTTGAGTTGCAATTGCTTGGAGATTGGTTTTGACAGAAAACTTAATTTGAGGTATATCATTCCTAATGAGAATTGAGGTGCCTCCATTAGTACGAAGGCCTTTATTATGGACATAGTTATATTGTTCATAGTTTGGTGTTTTGAGATTACTATTGTTTTGTAGGAAAGTTTCTTGTAAGCAGACAATGGTTGAAGTATGAAATAAGTATGATAAGTTCATTGTAGTTTTATTTGATTCCATGACAATTCCATTCAATAATTTTATTTTTATCCATGAGAAATTTTTTTTTATTTACATCTATCTCTATCTCTTTGGAGGTAGAAGGTTTGTTTTTCTTTGTTAGAGTTAGAGTCTTTGGTGAAGAGTCTTGCTGAATTTTTTTTTTTTTTTGTTTTTGTCTGAATCTGGATGTCAATCTAGCTTTTGCTAAGAATATTGTTTTGTTCGTTTATTTCATTCTTGTTTATTTGTTTTATTTTCCTTTTATTTTCTTTAGTATTATCTGTAGCGTTATCAGTTTCCATCTTTTTTAGAATTTGGAGTCTATTTTGTGTGTCAATTGCTTGACTTTCGTTTTGTCTGGAGTGTTCTTTATTTAGTGTTTTATCATTGGTTATGTTTTGATTGCTTTCTGATGTTTGTTTTACTGGTTTTGGTTTTATTCTTACTAATGTTTTTGTGGTAGCTGGGTTCTTACTTTTTGATTTGGATTTGTTGTTTCTGTGGTTTTGTTATTCAGATTTGGGCACATTTTTTTTTTAAGTTGTTTTGAAAATCTGGCCATTCTTTATGGTTTAGTGTGATTAGTTTATTAGTTCTTTGTAATGGTTATATGCAGGGTACCTTCAATAAGTTTCCAGACTTTTTTTGTACAGGCATTTAAAATTGTTGTAGACTCATGAAAATTCAGTATATTATTGCTATATATCTTATGAGATGACTGTCTAATTTTTATGATTTCTGGTTCAAATGACGAGCTACAGTAGGAATTGGAATACACCCTACTAAAGCCTGATTGTCACAGCTGGTGAATTTTAAAAATGCAATCTGGACATGAGGAAATTTTATAAGAATGATATGCAATAAAATTCTGTTTTTACTTTGGAAAAAAATGCAACAGAAACATATGGAATACTTCAGACTTTATTCAAACCATCTTGCATGAATCAAGCATCAGTTTTTGAGTGACATATGAGATTCAAGGAAGGCAGGGAGTCTGAGTGATGATGAGAGGTGTGGGAAGAGTAAGGAAACCGGAACACCAGAGTTGTTTGGCCAAATTAAGAATTTCATAGTTAAGGACCGTCATGTATCTATAGAAAATAAATGCACAGTTTGATATCAGTGTGGGAACTGTGCACACATTTATTCACTAGGAACTGAAAATTGCAGAAGATTTGCATGAAGTTTGTCCCAAGGATGCTCAGAGAAGATCAGAAAGAAAGACGTTGTCATGACAGCAAGGAGATGATGGAGCTGATCAACTTAGATTCCGCAATTTTTGATGCTCTGGTGACCTGCAATGAAAGTTGGATCTACTGCTTATAACCTAGAGACCAAGACACATAGTTCCAAGTGGAAGCTAATTCACGAAGAAACATCATAATCCCTTTTTTTGATAGCACAGCATAATCTACATGCATTGGGTCCCACAGTCAACAAGGAATTAAGGTAGTTCAGAAAGACATTCTGTCAAAAGAGGCCAGCAGTTTTCAAATCAGGTCAGTAGTGTTTCCACCAGGACAATGCACCAGTCCACAACTCCATCCTTGTCACAGACTATTTGACCAAGATAGGCATCAAGACAGTTCCTCACACTCCTTATAGTCCAGACCTTGCTCTCTGTGACTTTTGGTTATTCCCTAAGCTCAAGGAAAACCTTACAGGCTGTCATTATGAAATAATTGAGGAGATGAAAGAGGTTGTGATGAAGGTCATTGACACACTCACACAGTAGGCCTTCCTCTTCTGTTACTAAAGATAACTCATAGTTTTGGATTACTCCTTTTTAAAATGTTTAGTCTTTCATGTAGAAAGACTTTAAATTTGTATTCATGAAATTTTTCCATTTTCAATAGGGTTAGAGCATTTTTATAATTGGTGACTTCATTTAATAGATTTCTGTCTTATTTTTTTTAACTGTTTTGGGATTGCATTTGGTTGATACAATCTTTTCTATTAGGAAAAGTGATAATTCTTCGATTATTTTTTCTTCTATTAATTCTATAATTAGGAATCTTGAGAAGTTTCTTTCATGTATGGGTAATGTGGTTTTCCTTGTTTGGAATTTTTTTCGTCCTCTGAACTAGAGGTCCGAATCATTTGAGCGATTTCTTTTAAGGGTATTTTTGAGAGGTTGAGCTATGGTGTATTTTTCTGCCATATATAATTTTGATTACTCTACCCACCTTAGAGTCCAAAGTTGGGATATGGCAAGGGGGAAACATATTCCCCTTGTCTATGTTGGGTTATGTGGAAGATATACCCTTTTGAGGAGTAGTTATCAAGCACTTTCTGTTTCCTGTTCACTATGTAGTTCAAAAATACAGGTGTATGGATGAAGACAGATGTGTTGAGTTCTAATCTTCCCAATTGATTGACCCTCAGTCACCGCTTGCCATCATATATTTGAGGATAAAAATTACTGGGTAGGGAGAGGGTAAGTTATTGGGTTTGGAATGGGTTGTATATGATGGGGTTTGACGTAACCAGCCAATTGATCAGATCGAGCATCTTTGACTTCCCATCTAGCCCAAGTAAGTGCCAAAGTGATGTGTTGCAGGGTCATGTCCTAATCTACTCAATCACCAGGATCCCATCTCAAAGTATCATGGGTCGCCACGCACAGCCAACAGGTGACCCCATTGAGGAACTTTTACTCTCTGCAGAGGAGTAGCTGAAATATTCTAATGCCCTACCAACTGGGAAAAAATAAAGGGAGGAATGAGGTTTGAATTAGTTTTTGCCTTTGCAGAAAATGATTTAGTTTTGCAAACAGAAAAAGAAGAAACAAAAAACATCAATGTGTCATGCATTTGAGTCAAAAAACATTAATGTGCCATGCATTTGAGTCAAACTGATACGGTAGCACCAGCTCCCTAATTAAATAAATGAAACTGTTAGTTAAGTTGAATGCAATATAGCTAAAAACTTCAATCATTGTAATCTATTCAAGAATATGAGCTCCCCAGGATAAGGATTAAGAGAACATTTTTAAAACTAGTTCTCAATATGGACAACAAAATATAGCACTCATTATAACCACTTCTTAAAGACTTCTAAATGCAATCAGCAATAGTTCAAAATATTACAGTAAAATGGATAATTGCAAATTACAATCAGTCTCACATTTTGTTTATAGGATAATATTATCAAACTGAATTGGATTTTTAATCATTTGATATCATCAACTAAATGAAAAAAAAAATTATAACAATTCCATCATACTCACTTGTTTTATCATTTCTCCACTGATTGGAATGCCATCTCTGCCAATGGCTCCCTCAGCAACAATAATAATGTTCAATCTTTGCCCCAAGGTTCTTTCCTTCATGCAAAGAAGAAAGGCAAATTAAATTAACAGTTTTAATAAAATTCAGAAAACATTTTAAATTAAAACTCTAGTAAAAAAACAAAATGTATTCATAATGTTTCAAAATTTAGAAACTATAAAATGAACACCGATCATTATCATTAAAAAATTTTATAGAAATATTAAAGAACAAAAGATTTTAGAAAGAATGGTAATAATTTGCAAACAACAATGCTTATTTTTACTTATATTATTTAAATTAAAATGAACAACTCACAGTTGCAAGTTTCTTGCAAAGAACATCTTGCCATCCTTGCTCTGGTGGCCATTCAGGAATAAAAACCCAATCAGCCTCACTAGCCAAAGCAGCAACTAACGCAAGGTAACTAAAAAATAAAAAAAAATATCTCAATTACACACACAATTCTATCAATTACTAGAAAAGATCAAAGACATGAATTGTGTGAACTATATCATTTGTAAACATTATAGTCATGTAAAAATATGGCTAGTGAACATTTCAGCTTCATTCTATTAAAGCACATCTCTAATAATGCATAGAAATCAATGCAAATAAACAGTCATTTTGCACATGAAACATGATTTATTGCTGTATTCATCAATCATATTTTACAAGTATACATATATATATATATATATATATATATATATATATATATATATATATATATATATATATATATTAATTACGATTTACCACAACTAGGACCATATACTTTAGACATTCTTTTTTATATAAAAAGATGTATGCCTTATAATGGCTTAGAAATTCTGCATAATTATTTTTACAATTCTTTAGATTATGTTAGAATATTTTTATCTAATAAATGTTTCTTATTAAAAAATCTAAATCAAATAAGAAAACATGATTAAATGTAAATTATCCTCATAATTTAACTATAGATTTGTGTATACTAGAAAATAAATTTCAGATTTTCATGTTTACTATACATACGAAATAATTAAAATTGAAACTTACCCACAGTGCCTTCCCATGACCTCCATGACAAAACATCTTTGATGGCTGAAATAAAATAATTTTTAAAAATGCTTTTATCATAAATAATTTTAAAATCAGAAAAAAATACATTAGTACATATAAAATTTATATTAAAAAAATGTTTTAATGACAAAAAAATGAAAATGGAAAACTGTACTCAACATGTTTTGAATATTTTCAAAGTCATTTGCTGAAAAGACATACTGAGATCATACTGACATACAGATCAAAGACATTTGTTATTTTAAAAAAGTTATTTTTTCAGATATTTCCACCTCATTTGTTTGCAACTTCTTTTGGATTATTTTGTTCAATCATGCTCAGATTTGTTAAAATTGAAGATTTTCTTATAAATCTTGTGATTATATTTATAGCTAAGAAATATCAATATATTTATTGATCAAAATAAAGCAACAGAAATACTAAACAAATACAAGATTATGAGAAGTATTTCCCTTTTAATAAGAATAGGAATTAGTTCCAGTTGTAGCTTTTTAAGTACTATGATTAGAAATGTTAGAACCAGTTTCAAAGAAAATTGTCATAAGAGGAAAAAGGAAGAGAGAACAAACAAAAAAAGAAAAATAAAGATAAAGCAAGAGAGAAAGAAAGAAAAACAAATCCAGTTAAATGACAATAAAAAAAGTAAGGAAGAAAAAGTAAGGAAGAAAAAGTAAGGAAGTAAGAAAAAAAAAAAAAGGAAGTAACATTTTGGAATAAATCAGCAGGTTATAGTCAGCTAATGTACTTCTCAATTTTTTTGCAGCTACTGGAAACGATGACAAGGTAAATCAGTTTATTTGCTTTTTCCTCTAATGACTATATCTCACATGGATTTTATTATTTTAGTGAAAACAGCTTTTCCAATCTTTCTTTTTTTATTATTTAATAAACCTTGAAAACAGTTCTTGCAATCTTTTTTTTTTTATTATATTGAGAGGGACTTATGATGCAAACTTTGACAGTCATCTGCAAGAATTCCTATGGCAGCAGAGAATCAAAATCGACTATTTGAGGATTATTATGTATTGAATATGTTTTTTATAATGCTTGATTATATTTATTTTGATTTCAATAATTTCATTTGTTATTTTGATTTCAATGTTATTTTTATACTTTCATAAGCATATTTATTATATAAATTCAAATAAAAAACTTATTTTTAAAATTAAAAAAAAAAAATTTATTTTTATATTTCTTATAAAATTTCAAGTGAAATAAAATCATTTTTTTTTTTTAATTTTGTCATTAAATATGCAAATAAATACTGTGTTATTTTCAATAATGACCTTTTTTATATTTTGTTTCAATAAATCGGTTTACAATAGAATAAAAGCAAAAGAACTTCCAGTAGTGCTCTACATAAAATTGGGAAGTATATTAGTCAACTATAATCAATCCGCATCTATTTAATAACAAAAAAGAGAAATCCAAAAAACTTTCTTTTTTTTTTTATTAAAAAAGTGGAATACTACTATAAAGCAGAGAACTCACATCCTTAGTCAATACATCTCTCAAAAAACTCAATCTCATTAGACCTTCCATACAAATTTCTTACATTCCAACTACATAGCCTGAAATGTAACAAACTTTCTTTGGAAATTATTTTCTTATTTGAGGCAAGGTTTTTTTTTTTAAGTATAACCATGTTGAGACATACGTTTCTATTAAATCACAAAAGTATCGTTGAACCTAGCCAATATAAGATGGATGCCAAATTTGGGCAGAATATATCATCTCCGCTTATTCAGGATACACATGCAAACTGGGGACCATATGTAAATTTGTAGTCCCTTTAAACTTCCACTTTCAGTGGAAAGCAGAATGCTAGATGCTAAGTGAATACCACAAAAAGTGGTATTACTGTTTTTGTTGTTTTATAGAACAGTGAGATGATGGAATCTTTACTAAGACAACATTTCGAGGTAATTGTTTACCAAGGCTAAGGGGCATTATACTTGCCCATTTTGGATTTTTTCAAAAATTTGTTTTTCTATGAAAAAAAAAAAAAAAAAAAAAAAAAAAAAGAAGAATTATTCATTGTGTGACCAGATAGTGCACCAGGCAACATCAAATAGCCCTGTTGTTCGGTCGAGAAGCAGTCAATTTTCTGGGTGGTCCTTTTGACACGAGTTCAGGAGATTTCACATTGTTGGATGTAACAGTGATAATGATGATGATGATGATAGTAATGATGGAAAAAAAGGAATGTGTTCTTAGCAGATAATCAAAATGATTGCCCCTCCCCTCCCACAAGCTGGATAGTTGAAGGATTTAAGTGAAAATGATAAAACTATTTTCCAGGCAGTGAAAGTTTTATTTGAGGGACCACCAGAAAATGAAGTCAAGTAGGTAGCTGTCAAGTGGTCAGTTAATTTGTAATTGGCCATGAAGCCCCTTTGGAAAGATTTAGATAATCGATTTTGTTATGGTGCCTTATATAGGTGACCTTTGGGAAAAGCAGTCTACGACTGATGGTAAAAGAAGTAAAAACAGCAGGAGTGTGGGGGGAGGGGCAATCGGGCTCTCCCACTTTAGTGATGTGGGAAGTGCAGATGGAGAGAGGAGGAAGAATGGGAAAGTTCCTCAAAAACTTGAGAAATAATCCTTTTTGAGATTGGTCTATGAAATAAAGTTCTGTTGATTTGGGAGGCAGGGCTTACCTACCTGGTTCTGAATATAATGAGAGGTAACAACAACCTCAAGGACACCTCTGCTCAACCGCTGGGAGACCCAGACCTCTGAGAGAAAACACATTTCACTTAGGTCTCTCTCTGCTCCAAACCACTGAATCCACACTGTGAAGAGAGGCCCCTCAGGGTTAGTCCCCCCAATTTTATTAACAAAATCCACCAGTCACCAAGTATTGGTATCTGGAGTCAGAAACGGTCAGAATTTTTAACTACCCCTGAATCTTGTTTTTGTTATACAATAAGCCAAGTTTTCGAGTCATCTTTTTTCTCTCCCTTTGTTTTGAAATGACCTCTACTTTCCAGTGACGCTGACTTTGGAGACCAGAGCTGAATGGATTGCACACTATCAAAAGCAAGGTGGGGAGAGTGACGCCTATTCAACCAAATCATCTATCAGCCAGGACCCTCACCAAAGAGATAGCATAGTTCCAGTAGCCACTCGTGACCAGAGCAGACAAGCCAGGTTGCATCACTTGCTGGACCTCATGGGGAATGGGGGTATAATTGGTTCTGTGCTCTGCCAATCCACTGTAAAGTCCAACTTCTGTTGGGTATATACCAAGGAGGAATTTTAATCACCTCAGTTGAAACAAGGAAACACAACATATATATATTCACACTTAGTACAGTTTTGAGTCAGTTTCAGAATTAGTATTCAAAAACTAATATTCATAAACATGAAGCAGTGATCAAACATTTTTATATCCTTGTCTTATAGCATTGGAAGGTTACAGGGGGATGAATGTTTGATTGAAGAAATATCAGGTTTAATAGTACAATCAGGAAGCATTTTTTTTTTGCTAAGACATGACGTGATGTCAAGATGGATTTTTAAACACACACACAAAAATTATACCTGGAGGCTGTAGTGGCAATTGCATCAATGGCTTCCATAATCCTGTGCAAAGCAGAGTCTGTGCCAATGGTCATATCAGTACCACAAAAGTCATTATCAATGGAACCAACCATGCCAGCAATATTTAGGTGCTTGCAAGCATTCATACGGTCATTGGTAATCTGATCTGAAAGAATAAAATATAGATGTTCTTATTTGCATCCATACTACATGAGAACTATTTTCTTTTTTATTATACAAATTTTACTATCAATGTTCTCTTTTGGTAAATAATTTAAAATACATTAGACAAAAGAAAAGTTTTAAAAAAGTAGTCACAACAATGTCAAGAAAATATTCCAGATATTTTTATTCAAATGAACAAGTTAATGATGATAATTATAAAAATTATTCTTACTATTGTCAACTAATTCTTGTAACAATGACTGCCATTCTTGACGAAACTTATTAGCTCCAGTCAAACTTCCATCACCTCCAATAACAACCAAGTTGGTAATATTTACTTGAACCAGGTTATAAGCTGCTTTCAATCGGCCTTCTCGTTCCCGAAACGCTTTGCATCTGGCACTGCCAATAATTGTACCACCCTAGATAATAGAAGATAGAAATTACACTAAAAAAAAACAATTAATTTTTTTTTTTTAATGTACATCTAAAAAAAGCGAACAAAATAATTAGATATGCTCAAGTGTAAGTGAGACTATGATTTATGATACAAACAAATCTTGAATTTTGTATATGTTGTTTAAAGTTAGCAGAATGAAAGGAGAAAAAGGGAAAAAGAGATCAAACGAACAGGTCTTAACGCATGTGTGTCGGGTGAGGTTGGACGAAAGAGAGAGAGAAATCAAGATGGCCCCCATAGTTTTAAAAGGTGTGCTCTGGTGGAAGTCACGCAAAATCACACAAAATCACGCGGGAGACATGTATAAAAGGAGTTGACAGGTTAGGTCAGTGAGAGGCAGACAGACAAAGGTTGGTGTCAGTGATGATCTCAAACCCGGCAGCTGTTGGCTTGCAAAGACAAATTCTTTTTTTTTTTCTTTAATTTTATTGTCCTAAACTAGGAACACTTCAAGCTATTTCGGCGATGGCTACTGGCCTGAACAACATGATAAAGCCGTTCAGTGGCGAAGACGATGTGGTGGCTTGGTTAAAAGAAAGTCAACCTAGTGGAAAAGCTCCAAAAGATAGGTGACGTCGCCACAGTCATACCATTGTTCCTGGAGGGTGATGCGCTGGCCCTATATTTGGAGCTGAGCTCCCATAAACAGGAGGACGCTAGGACGATTATAGCCAGATTGATCCAGGCATTTGCGGAGGGGCCGTTTGAGGCGTACAACAAATTAAAAGAGAAGAGGTGGGTGGGAGATCTGTCGATGTGTATACAAATGAAGTCAAAAGATTGGTGGAACTGGCAGGAATTTGGAGACAGGTAGCGAATCACGTAGCAAAGATGGCATTTGTTACCAGGTTCCCGGAGGAGATTTCAAAAAGGCTGCAGCAGGTCCCAGTTATCGAGACTTTGGAGGTGAGTGATCTGCTTCCAACTGCAAGAATATTAGTACGCACTCAACCCTCTGGGGCCTTAGGAATGGTGGCAACAGCACGGAAGGATGAGAGCAAAAACTGCCAGAGACCGTGAGGCGCATGTTTTGAATGTAGAGGCCCCGCACCTGCGGAGAAACTGTAGGAAGTTCTTGGAAAGGACTGTGTGCTACAGGTGTAATCAGGTCACATGGCAGTTAACTGCAAGAGTCTGGGAAACTGTCAAGGGCGAGCCGAAGCGCCAGTGGCTGCCCCGACTTGGGAATAATGGCACACTTGCAGCAGATGCCCAATCGTGAAATTGTGGTGGAAGGACAAGAAGCTGTGGCCCTGATCGATACCGGCTGTATCACTACCATGGTGCACACTAGCCTTGTCAGAGGATGGAAAGGGAAGGGCGAAGTAGTGGCATTCGATGGGTCATGAGTGAAATGTCGAGGGAGGAGGACTGTCACAATTGAAATCGAGGATCACCAGATGAGACTCCATGCGGTTGTCACTATTTACCTGGTGCCTGGCGTCCAAGTGATTGTCAGAATGGATGTAATATGCCGACTTGGAGGTGTCACACTCGGCAGCAATGGCGTGAGGTTCGGACCAGTTGGATGCACAGTAACAGAGCAGGTCAATGAAGGAATCAAACAGGTTGGAGAAAAGAAATGGATATCCATCAGTGATCCAAATTTTAGAGCGGAATTCGACGGGAATCAGTGGACAGTGGAGTGGGCATGGAAGAATAAACCACCTACGTTAACAAACAGGGTGGCATGTTACGATAACTCACTTAAAGGAGGAGCAAGAAAGGACTTTGAACGAGAAGTGGACAGATGGATGGAGGAAGGAATACTGTTGCCGTGGACAAATGATGTCGAATCGGGCATCTTGCCATTAATGGCCATTCTGCAACCAACAAAAGGAAAGGTCAGACCAGTACTAGATTTCCGAGAATTGAACCGACATGTCGAGTGCCATAATGCCTACGGGAGAGAATTTGAATGCTTACGACACTATCCTCGAGTGTCTAAAGTCTCTCTGTACACTTTTTCCATAGAAGTAAACCCTGACCAAATATTCAAAATCACATAGTATTCGCTGCACAAATAAGATCTCCTCACTATAGCTAACCCACGTTAGCTTTTACGAGGAATGGTGCATCTTCTCCAAGTGATGTTACCTCAAGTAATAGCACGAAGCTGGATACTCCACCAGACTAGATAAATTCTTGTCCTGGAATCCAGTAAGACCACGAGACCAACATGAAAGATATACTACAATGTATGAAAATGGTTAATTGGGGAGAGGAAAATTATGTTCTCAACTTCTTTAGTAACTCAGTTTTTGAGGCATAAAGAACTTAAATGCAACATTCGAATATCTATGTATCTCATATAGAGTTCAAGTGTTAGCCCCAGGTTGTGGGCCCCTTGATTTCTGAGAACTTGGACTGAAGTAAAATAAAACAAAAAAAGGGATGATACCATAGATATATGCAGTGAGACCATCAGAGAATGGAGGCAAATGAATGGTGCCTCTAAGTAGGTCGATCTAAAATCTGCCTATTTGCAACTCCGTGTTGCCAAGAAACTCTGGAAGTACCAGTTGGTCAGATATAAAGGCAGAACCTACTGCCTTACGAGGGTGGGGTTTGGGCTGAACTCGGCACCCAAGATCATGTCAACCATTCTAAGGAAGATTCTAGAAAAAATGGGGAAGGGAGATGGCGCTATGAGCTCATATATATTACCAACTCATTGAATTTAATATCCTCTTTGGCCTGATGGTTAGCAAGGAAGAATAATTACCCTATGTTTTTGAATTCAATTCCAGCTCATTCTTAATCTTTTTTTAATTTTTTTTTTATTTCGTCATTGTGCCAATATCCTCCACTCGGGCAAAAGTTAATTACCAACTCATTTAATTCACAATCCTCTTTTTTTCATATCCTTTTTCTCCTTCGCAGTACGGGTTCAAGCCTGCCTGCCTGCCCTTACCACTTTTTTTTTTTGCTCAACACACACCTGCTAACACCTGGGCAATGCCGGGCACCCAGGCTAGTCTATTATATAAAAGGGAAAATGTGTGTTAGTTTGTGTGTGTGTGTGTGTGTGTGTGTGTGTGTGTGTGTGTATATCTGCCAAAAGTTGCTTTGATTCATTAATTTTTTTTTAGGGGCTGGTGGGGACTGGGGGTTACTCAATATCCTTAGTATAGCAGCTCTCTTCACCCAGGCAACACCGAGTACCCCCACTAGACTTCAATTATATAAATATTAAACGTCGGTGTGTTTGTATGTCTGCTAAAAACTTTCGTCAGCCTCATCAAACCAGGTCAAAACCGGTACTAGATGAATAATATGTGAAAATTAGAAAAAAAGATTAATTCTGTGGTAATATGTCACGCACACATAGAAAACTGAAAGTATGTTTAATACATTATTTTGTAGCATGATGATGTCATTAGTTGTGGGGGTGTTTTTTCCCCTTATTTTCCTCTTTTGCATTTTTTTTACGGTCGCACAGGCACTCGTCGCTGCTTTAATTGAAAGAAAAGTTGTTTTGATTCATGTATTTATTTTATTTTATTTTTTTTTTATTTTTACAAGGTAGTAACCACTTATCAAGGCCCGGAAGCCACTCGGGGATAAGGGTTATTGTGTGTACAGTACGTTAGTGTTGGAGATTTGATAAAGTGTCTTACTTAAGAAGGCGGTTCATCAGGAATTTGTTCACATTGGACTTGAAGATATCCAGGTTGTAGTCAGGTGGGAAACAGGCAACCGGAACAGAGTTCCACCGGCATGCACTTCTAAGAAAGAAGCTTTGTTCATGAAATCTACGTTTTGATTTTGGCACAGATAAGGGGTAGGGAAAATTTTTGACAGTGATTTCAGCTAGGCTGGTGTTTATCGTGAAAGATTGGCGTGGGGGGACCAGAAATTGAAGTTCAGATGAGCACCTGCCATACCTTATCGAAGGCCTTTGATATGTCAAGAGATTCGCTAATCCTATGAGATATAACAGTTAGCACATCTGCTGTAAATCTGGCGGAATGGAAACCATATTGCATGTCACTAAGAAGGTTATTTTTGCTAAGGTGGTTGACTACTTCTCTATTTAATATGGATTCCAGCAACTTACTCATGACACACAGGAGACTTATTGGTCTGTACTGAGAGGGAGAGGACTTATCACCTGAGTTCTTAAATACAGGGCATACTGATGAGGTTTTCCAGGGTGTTAGGAAGCACTTCTCTTTAAGGCAGCGCTTAAAGAGTTTTGTAAGTATGGGGGCAAGTTCTAGTTGAAGCTTTTTCAGCACAATGATTGGAATGCCGTCAGGGCCAGTTGCTTTACTGGAATCAAGGTTCTTGATTAGCTTGGCGACATCACGCACAGATATTTGTATGTTGCAGAGCGTGTTGTCCGTTATAGGAGAAAATATGGGGAGTTGATGGCCTTCGTCGCATAGGGTAGAATTAGCTGCAAAGTTCTTGGCAAATAGCTTGGCCTTGTCTGATGCTGACGAGATGACCTCAGGTCCATTGATGATGGTTGGGATAAAACGCACACTTCTGTTCAGGATCCTGTTTGCTATTTGCCAAAACTGGTGGGAACCAAGCCGCTGCTCAGCTACTTTGGATTTAACAGACTGAGCATATAGCTCTCTTGCATTTTTTCTTACTCTTTTGCAGTGGTTGTTGGCAGTCCTGAAAGTAGCTTTAGTCTCAGTACATCTATTACGTTAGTAGCTATGGAAAAAGTGATTTCTGTGTGCAATGGCAGCAGCACATTCTCGGGAGAACCATGGCTGGCTGTTAGGTTTTTGTTGGAATTTTTTGGATGGTATAATCGGTCTATGCCTACAATTAGCCATTCGGTCAGTTCTGATACTATGGAGGACACATCTTTTTTTAACATGGAATGGAGTAGTAGATCAGATATAAGTATACGGAAGCTATTCCAGTCAGCAGTAGAGTATCGATATACAGTACGGTGGAGAGGTACATCTCCAGACTTATTGCATTTCGTTTTTATCTTAACTGATACAACCGCGTGGTCGGAAGATCCCAGAGGAGACAGAACGGAACTTGAACGTAGCTCATGAGAAGTTGTGAGAAAAAGGTCTAGAAGGCTAGCATACTGACCGGAAGTATCGTGCACTCGGGTGGGTTCGTAGACAATCTGGGTGAGGTCATAGGCAATGGCAAAATCATGACAGAACCTCCCCTCATCATCTGTCTTGTTAAAGTGGGTCAGTCATTCCGTATTGTGGACATTGAAGTCACCACAAATGTGGATGTTAGCTGAAGGATGAGCAGACAGTATGTGGTCAATTTTTTCAGATATGCTCTTAAGGATAGTAACTCCGCTGTTGTGGGGGCGATAGAGAGTGAATATAAATGCAGTGGTGTAAGCAAGTGCAACCCAGAAGCACATATAAGGTAAATTAGGGTATTCTCTTGAGATATCCCTACTACATGGAAAGCCATCTTTAATGTAGACATATTCCATGTCCATGGCGATCTTGGGGATCAGATTTAGATGTTAAGTTAGAGTATCCTTTAATTATGAATTTGTCAAGGGAAGCGGTCGGCCTAATGCCAGTTTCACTTAGGAAGAATATGTCTGGTATCGTCTCCTGTAATTGGGTTTCAACCTCTGGAAGGTTGGAACAGAGACCCCTGATGTTGGAGAAGGAGACATGGTAGTAGGGGTCTACGTTGGAGGATGGGGTTCTAGGTTTACACATGTTATTTTTCTGGAGGTATTTTATGTTGAAGATTGGGATTAGTGGAACAGGTCGATAGACTTGGTTAGAGCAGGACAGAGAGCAGGTAAGAGAAAAAAGGAGAGAAAGATTTTTTTTTTTTTTGTAGCCATAATAAGGTAAAGCCGTGACAATTACCCACCAGTATGGCATCGAGAGGCCCCACTCGAAACTGGCGCATGGTTCAGAGTCCATTCACCAAATGGCAATACAGCAGGACGGCCTCCTTAGTGGTTAATCCAAGGTTCGGGTTCCTGACAATCAGACAGATAACGTCAGCCCAGATGAAACATTTACCTCTAGCACCCTTACTAGTGACATGGCCACAAGGATAGACATAGGAACAGAAAATTTCCGACATCTCAGGCTACTGTTCATGAAGTACTGTCATCCTGGAGAGCAGCTTTTTCTTCACCCTTTGTCAGAAACATCACTCATTGAGGACTGAGGGACAAATAAGAGGAAGCGAGAGTAACGAGAACTTCTGATAACGCATCCACAATGTGTTGTCTACTCTCAATTTAAAACAAAAAAAAAAAAACAGGGGGGGGGTGTAAGGACTTATTAATATTTACTTAGTATAAGTCTGCCGCTTTAATTTGAAATTTAAAATATTTGAAGATAAATTCCCCTCCCATAATTATGAATGAAAAAATGGAATAGATATAGGTTACTGTAATTTCCATTTAAGAGTTCATTTTTTCTTCTTCCCAAGAGACACTTCAAACAAAGAAATTATGACAATTTAGCATTGAAATAAATTTAAAGATACCGGTCCGGAGTTTCCACGTGTTCAGATATTCATTAAGCTGATTTCTTCTTTGCCAAAAAGGCATCTCTATTTATTTTTATTAGGGGGAGGGTATTCTCTTTGTATCCCTTCTGCTGAAATATCTGGTGGGGAGGTTGTTCTTTTTTTATTGTGGGGGCTATCAATAAAAGTGCTTAATATCCTTAGTATAGCAGCTGTGTCTAAACCGAACTTTATATTCACCCAGGCAATGCCAGGTATCCATGCTAGTCTATTATATAAAGGGCAAATGTTTGTGTGTGTGTACTAAAAACTTACGTTAGCCTCATCGGACCAGGTTGAAACTGGCACCATCTGAAAGAGCGATCCCTCGGATGCATAATATGTGAAAATTAGAAAAAAAAGATTAATTCTGTGGTCATTAACTGGACCATTTTTTGGAAGGTGGTGAGGCAGTTTTCACGTCATGTTTTTCCCAAGTCGCACAGTTCCATTTGTTTTGTTTTTTTTAATGCTTCAGAAACAGAGATGCATTATTGAATTTCTCCCTGCAGAAAAAAATTGAACTAATCAAAATTTACCAGTGTCCATTGAACATTTACGAAGCCAATGCAATTGCTGTCAGCACAGTTTGGAGATGAGTTTGTCAATTTCAGAATGGCAATAGAGATGTAAGTGACAAAGTGTGCTCCGGACTTTTACAACTGAGGCATCAACCAAGGTTGGTAAAAGTGCATTGAAAATGGTGGTGACTATATAGAAAAATAAATTGATTGCCCTAAAATGCTACAATGGCCTGGAAATGGTGGATTATTTTACATTAAATTTATATGTGAAACTAATTCCACCTCTAAAATAATTGTTTTTGTCTTTCTTGCCAAGTTTTCAGAATATTCACACGTAATTGTCCCTAGCCCTACCACAGACTCAAAGTCAAAGTGGCAAGCCTCTTCCTCTTAAAACCATGTAGAATTGTTTTTAAAAAAATTTTTAAAGGCACAGAATTTATTTTCATAGAAAAATAAATTTATTAACTATCATAAAACTTTAGAATGGCCTTAAAACCCATATTATTTTACATTAAATTTTTATTAAATTGCTGCCAAGTGTTTCTGTGTGTTCAGATGTAATTGTAAGGGAAAATCACATTTGGGGAAGGCAGGTGGAGTCGATTTAGCAGAAGGTGTTAATCTACAATAATATCAAAGAAATCTTGCAATATATTTTTAAATACTGTTAAATTTTGATTTCAGTTTATTGTACATAAATTTCATTACGATTCAACTTTGAGTTCTCCAACTTCTTTTTTTTTAATAAATACATGGAATTTTTTATGGTATATCAATGTACTTATGTACTTATGCTGCACCCTACTCTACATTTAGGTTTAGGCACAAAGAATGGGAGAAATTATTGATAGTGGTTTCAGCTAAAGTGTTTTTTGTGAAAGTTTGGTATGGGGGTGGTCGTAGATGAACGCTCAGACAAGCACTTGCCATGAAGATAACGATAAAGCAGAGACAGGCTTACAATGTCTCTTCTATGGGAAAGAGGTTGCAGGAAAGAGAAAAGGGCATCCCCCACTAGGATGCAAAGTCTATTTTGAACTCTGTCAAAGCAGGATAAGCTGCTTCTAGCAGCTCCTGCCCAGATGTGGCAACAGCACTCCACCCTTGGATGTACTTGGCTCTTGTACGGGTAGAGAATTGCATCAGCAATGAGATATCTACTGAAGTGGTAGAATGATCCCATCATTTTTCCAGTGACCTTGGCAATGGATTTGATGTACATGACCCAAAAGTTTGTCAAAACATGGAGCCTCCCCAAGATGAGAGCTATTCATTTCAATTAATGCCAGACGAGGATCAGAGCATTGATAATGTAAAGATAGAAGCTTGATTTTAGATGCATTAAAAGTAACCAGCTACCTCTTCCCCCATTGTAACACATGCTCAAAATCAGGAGAGAAAATCAGAGAGAATTTGGTCATTTAAGTGTTGTCATAGATGGTAGTGTTGTCAGCATAAATGTCTATGCATGATATTAGGATGCGATTTGGAAGATCATTGATGTAGATCAGAAACAGAGTTGGGCCCAGGATGAACCCCTGACGAACTCCAGCATTAATACTGTGAGCTTCTGATTTCTGCCCATCAACCACTACTCTTATGAACCTATCAGAGAGAAATAATTTAATAATTGAGAAGACATTTCCAGCTACAGTGTAGCTGGAGTAGACCTTTACGCTATCTATATATATAAAAGCAAAAATGTATGTATGTATGTATGTGTGTTTAGATGTCTGCTAAAAACTTTCGACAGACGTGACAAAAATTCACAAACTGTATCACATCGAAGCTCCATCCTTTGCTCAAAAAATATCAAAAAATTGGCCAAAAACGTTAACTTTTTCACCCCAAAATCGACAATTTTCGACAGGGGGGGGGGGGGTCAACAAAAACGGTCCTCTCGTGACAATGACCGATTCTATGCATGCATCAGATGACGTCGTGACCTGATTTACTTTAAATAGTTGAAAAACCGAACAAATTTCATGTACATCGCGTTAGCTCAGTTGATTAAGACCTTGGTTCATTATCTAAACGTTTTGGGTTCAAATTATGGTGCGAGATGTTCTTTTGGGTTTTTTTTTTTGATTTTTTAAATTTTAATATCAAAACAGGCTTATTTAAGCCATTTTTCACATGTTCGTTTTTATGTTTTCATCGTTCGTTTGCCTTACGTTAGTTGTTTTGTGTTTTTTTTTCCCGCTTAAGTGTTAACGTTGTTTTCTTTTTTTACTTCGCTTATAACAAACAAACCTAGGTCGTCGTCGTAACGCTCGACGACTTCCGGCCATGCACCTGTCAATTTGGTTCTTAAATAAATTCAAACATCTTTCACTAACTCATTCTGGCTGGCCGATTTTATTTTCAAACTTCGCCTCAGGGCTTTGGGTTCGAACATCCCCCCCCCCCCCCATCTCCGGGTTCTTTTTTATTTAACACCACACACACCTCCAAACACCCGGGCACCGCCGGGTACTCCCCCCCCCTAGTCTATAAATATAAAAGTGAAAATGTATGTATGTATGTATATATGTGTGTTCGCTTTTTCTGTATGTCTACAAAAGGCTTTTTTCAGAGAAGCAGTCACTCACTTCACAACTTTTTAAAACTTTTTATATCACATATAAATCGTAATATCTCACAGTTAACAACAAAGCTCACCTGTCTATTTAATTTGCTCGATTTCGGGAAGATAAATATTCAACATTTGTCGCTCGCCGCATGTGGGTTAGTCTTTTTCCTATAACATCTTGGGACGCGTTCCCGCCCCACAGTCAAACTTGACCTCATTAACTCATTAAAATGGGCACCTACCAAATCTAAGTAATTAAATAAATTCAAACGTGTTTCTGTTAGCATCTCGCGGTGGGGCAATGGTTAACATCGCACTTTTTTTTTTTTTTTCACACTTTAATTTACAACTTTGCCTCAAGGGTTCAGGTTCAATCCTCATACTTACTTTTTTTTCTTTTTTTCTTTTAAACCCCACTCCCGGAGTTTCCACACACACCTCCAAACACTCGGGCAATGCCGGGTACCCTTTGCTAGTACCCTATAAAGGCCTTTGATATGATGAGAGCAATTGCCCTAGGAAAGAAGCCTCTATTGAGAGATTCGCTAATCATATGAGATATAACCATTAGCACATCTGTTGTAGATCTAGCAGAACAGAAACCACTAAGGAGGTTATTTTTCCTGAGGTGGTTGATTACTTCTCTATTTAACAGATTACAGCAACTTACTTATGATGCACCTTACCTTGGATTCTTAAATATGAGACATCATGATGAGGCTTCCCAGAGTGTTAGACAATGCTTAAACAGCTTTGTAACTATAGGAGCTAGTTCTGGTTGAAGCACTATAATTGGAATGCCGTCAGGGTCAGTTGCTTTACTGGAATCAAGGTTTTTTATTAGTTTGGGAACATCACGCACTGATATTTGTATGTCACATAGCATGTTTTCAGATACAGGAGGAAATACGGGGGGGGGGGGGGGCTGGCAGACTTGATCGCATAGGTTAGAATTAGCTGCAAAGTTCTTGGCAAAGAGTTTGGCTTTGTCCGATTCTGACAAGATTACCTCAGGTCCATTGATGATGGTTCTGTTCAGGACCCTGTTTATTATTTGCCAAAACTGGTGGGAACCAAGCTGTTTCTCAGCTACTTTGAACTTAATAGACTGAGCATACAACTCTCTTGTGTTTTTTATTACACTTTTTACAGTGATTGCTGGCAGGCCTGAAAGTGACTTTAGTTTCAGTACATCTACTACATTGGAAGCAATGGAAAAAGTAATTTCTGTGCACAATGGCAGCAGCACATTCTGAAGAGAACCATGGCTAGCTGTTAATTTTGCTAGAATTTTTGAAAGGGTATGAAGCGACCTATAAGTACAATTAATCATTCCTTCAGGTCTAATACTATAGAAGACACATTCTTTTTAAACATGGAACTCAGAGGTAGATCTGATATACAGAAGCTATCCCAGTTGGCCATAGAGTATCGGTATACTGTACTATGGAAAGGTATGTCTGAGGATTTATTATATTTTGTTTTTGTCTTAACTGATACAACTGAGTGGTTGGAAGATCTCAGTGGAGACAGAATGGAGGATGAACATAGCTGAGGGCAAGTTGTGAGAAAAAGATCTAGGAGACTTGCATACTGACCATCAGTGTTGGACACATAGATGAGTTTGTGAACAATCTGAGTTAGGTCATAAGCAATATAGAAATCATGACAGAAGCTCCCTTCATCATCTGTCTTGTTAGAGTGAGCTAACCATTCCACATTGTGAACATTAAAATCTCCATAGACGTGAATGTTAGTTGCAGGATGAGGAAGTGGTCAATTTTCTCAGATATGCTCTTAAAGATAGTAACTCTGCTGTTGCATTCAAACTCACACTTAAAGCTTTAAAAGATGTCTTATTATTGGAACACATAGTTCAGCTATTATAAGTATTAAAGATGCTGTCTTGTTAATAAAA
Source organism: Euprymna scolopes (assembly GCF_053919585.1). NCBI lineage: Eukaryota > Metazoa > Mollusca > Cephalopoda > Sepiida > Sepiolidae > Euprymna > Euprymna scolopes. The sequence continues at coordinate 111,251,514 of NC_136497.1, forward strand.
CTAGAAAGAAAAGGTATACAATCTTGGAGATTAAAGTTAGAATCTTTCTTACTTACCTGAGACAAGTACTTTATTTATGAGTATGAAGCAATAAATTACTTATATCTACATACTACTAAAAGTCTATTGCTTGTCACCATGCACACTCACTAGTATATAAATAATTTAAATAGTGAGAATAAGGTTAACATAACATTAAAAGCAAATAAGTAGTGAGAGAAATGAAATCTAAACAATTCAAAGATAAAGGAAATAGTCTATTATGACATCACATTGTACTTTGTGATTATTGTAAAAACATGATTAAGAAATAATATGAAATAATATATTTAATAATACAACAACTACCGATTTAACAGGTCACAGATAGTCTGAACTGGAAGCTTAGACAAAAAATTTACTCTGTTTGTTAATATTTCTTGAGATCTTGTTTAACTTTAATGTAGACTTTAGAAATTTATTTTAATAAATCTAAAAACTGCCCACAGTAATATGATTACATTGTTTTTTCTCAATCTTATTAAAAGACATTTTCTGTCTTTAAACTTAAAAACATTTTCTTGTATTGGAGATATATTATGACAGATCACAGGCTTTTATAAAAACTGACCTTGGGTTCAATCGCTCCGTAAACATAAAAAAGGACATCAAGCAAGGAGATATGCTTTCAGCAATTCTGTTCTGTGTTTCACTTACTGCTTAAGACAGAAGAGACTTGTCAAAGCGTTTTTTGTTTCTATAGAACAAATCCTCTCCAAATTCTCCTACACTGATGACATTGTTCTTGTTAATGAATGCACACATAAACCTCAAATTTTTGTTAATGTATTAGCAAAGAATGTAAAGGAGACAGGATTAGAAATAAATCTAGAGAAGACAGAATGTATGTCTACAGTTAAATCACAGTTTTATCTAAAGACTATTCACAGTAAACCCATCAAACAAGTCACCAAATTCATTTATTTAGGACATAAACTTACTTTCTCCAGTGATCACGAGACAAAATTTAAACATAGAATTGGGCTGGGTTGGGTGGCTTTCCAAAAACACAGCATCATTCTAAAATCAAAAAGGGTGCCAATAACTGTAAATGTAAAAGTTTATTTAATTTATGCCCTCCCAGTAGTTTTATATGTGCCGTGATTGTATTACATGGACTAAAAACTAACCAATCGTATTGAGGGGTTTCAAGATTATGTAATGCGTTTCATTATGAGACATCGCCTGATTGAAAAAAAAAAATTTTTTTTAAATATCCACCCTCCATCAAACTACTTTCTTACCACCTCTATCAAAAGTAAAACCCTTTAACTTTTTGGCCATATCAAACGATCAACCATTGGTCTGGCAAAGTTATGCTTTGAGCATATGTTAGAAGGCAGACGAAAGCCAAAGAGAAAGTGGAGAGAAAATGCTTTTGATTGAACATCTTTTTACAGTTGGACATCCATCAAACAACTTGCCCTGGATCAGAAGGAATGGTGAAAATTAAGTCACATGGGCTCGCATGCGGAAGATGCGACTCATGATGATGAAGATATACGTTTCATGAAATATCCAAGAGATGGAGGTTACTTAATCTGCTTACATACAAAATTAAGTAGCATCATTTAGGATGCTTGATGTCCTTTTTTTTACAAGGCATTTTTAGAAGAATCATGGGATAGCAACCGATTACAATTCCTTTGTTGTGCTTCAATCAATAATACCAGGCTATTAGATTGGTTGTAATATTTGAAAATTAAGAAATAATTGCTTCATAAGTGCTTTTGATTTTGGAAACTTTTGATTTAAGATTGTGAATAGAGCAAACAATTAAACTATCAAGAATATGTATATATATAAAATGTAAAACATGTCTGAACTTAGTACTTACCAGATTCATCATCCCAGACACCTGAGCCCAAGTTGCTTCAACAATATATTCTCCACCATCGACCATACCTTGGTAACCCTATAAGGAAAACACTTATGAGAATTACCAACAATATTTTTCGGACACTTTAGTATTCGACTTTCCAAGTACCATAGAATGGCGAAATTCCTTCAATAGAAAAGCATAAAGATATAAAGACAATGCCTGTAATAAAAATGGAAGAAAATCGATTAGGTAAGGAAAAATATTTAATTTTTCATCATTTTTTAAAAAACTCACGCAACATTATTTTACGGACATCGTTGAAAAACTGTTAATAGTCTGTATTAACACCTTTCTTCTCAATAACTTTTATCAATCTCTCTTCATAATGATCAAGCATATGCACAATAACATCGCTACGTGTTTCTATTAGTTGTTTTTTGGCATCTAGTTTTCGTTCCCATAGTTGAGCAACCTTCGTTATTTCAGGTCAGTCATAGACAAGTTGCGCAAGCATTTCCCAAACATTTTCCATTGAATTTAGATCTGGGCTTTTTGCAGGTGATTTCAAAATAGTCATACTCACTTTAGCCATCCATTCTTTCATGAGTTTTGACAAAAGGATTTTTTTTTTTTTTTTTTTTTTTTTACATAGGCATCATCACTTATCAAGGTCAAGAGGCCACTCGAGAATAAGGGTTAAAGAGTGTACAGTAGAAATTGGACAATATAGTAATCGTAAGTAATCGAAATTCAGTAAATTTGTTAAGTGGACGGCTCATCAAGAACTTGTTTATGGTAGACTTGAAGGCAACCATATTGTAGTCAGCTGGAAAGCAGGAAAACGGAAGACAATTACACAGGCGTGCAGTTCTAAGAAAGAAGCTTTGTTCATGGAATCTACGTTTAGGTTTAGACACAGATAAAGAGTGGGGGGAATTATTGATAGTGTTTTCAGTTAGACGAGTGTTTCTTGTGAAAAGGGGGACCATAGACTGAAGCTAAGTCAAGCACTTGCCATGAAAATAACGATAAAGCAAAGACAAACTCGCTACATCTCTTCTGTGAGATAGAGGTTGCAGGGAAGAGAAAAGAATATCTCCTACGAGGCTACGAAGTCTATTTTGAACTCTATCAAGGTAGGACAAGTCCTTTCTAGCAGCTCCTGCCCAGATGTGGCAACAGTATTCCATCCTTGGACGTACCTGGCTCTTATATAGATAGCGAATTGTATCAGCAGTGAGATATCTACCGGATCGATAGAAAGATCCCACCATTTTTCCAGCGGCCTTGGCAACAGATTTGATGTATGTGTTCCATTTAAGTAAAGTTCAAGCCCAGAAACTTGTCAAAACTTGAGGTCTCCTCAAGACGAGAGCCATTCATTTCAATTGATGCCAGATGGGGATCAGAGCGTTGATGATGTAAAGAGAAAAGCTTGGTTTTAGATGCATTAAAAGTAATCAGCCACTCCTTTCCCCATTGTACCACGTGCTCAAGATCAGAGGAGAGAGAATCGGAGAGAACTTGGTCGTTTACTGTCTTAGATGTGCTACCATAGATAGTAGTGTCATCAGCATAAATTTCTACGAATGATGTAAGGATGTGATTTGGAAGATCATTAATGTAGATCAGGAAAAGAGTTGAGCCCAGGATTGACCCCTGAGGGACTCCAGCATTAATACTGTGAGCTTCTGATTTTTGCCCATCAACTACTACTCTTATGAACCTGTCAGAAAGAAATGATATAATAATTGAGAAGACATTTCCAGCTATACCATAGCTAGAGATCTTGTGAAGTAAACCTTCATGCCATACCCTATCAAATCCCTTAGATATGTCAAGAGTAATTGCCCTAGAAAGGTTGCCACTGTCGAGAGATTTGCTAATCCTATGAGATATAACTGTAAGCACATCTGCTGTAGATCTAGCAGAACGGAAACCATATTGAGTGTCACTAAGAAGGTTATTTTTGCTGAGATGCTTGATTACTTCTCTATTTAACACAGATTCCAGCAACTTACTCATGACGCACAGGAGACTTATTGGTCTGTACTGAGAGGAAGATGAATCACCTGAATTCTTAAATACAGGGCATACTGATGAGATTTTCCAGGGTGATGGGAAGCAATTCTCCTTAAGACAATATTTAAACAGTTTTGTAAGTATGGGCGCTAGTTCTGGTTGAAGTTTTTTGAGTACTATAATTGGAATACCGTCAGGGCCGGTTGCTTTACTGGAATCAAGGTTTTTGATTAGCTTGGCAACATCACGTACAGATATATGCATATCACATAGCGTGTTTTCTGATACAGGAGGAAATATTGGGGGTTGGTAGCCTTGGTCGCAAAGGGTAGAATTAGCTGCAAAGTTCTTGGCAAAGAGTTTGGCTTTGTCTGATGCTGATGAGATTACCTCAGGTCCATTGATGATAGTTGGGATAGAGCATATGCTTCTGTTCAGGATTCTGTTTGCTATTTGCCAAAAATGGTGGGAACCAAGCCACTGCTAAACTACTTTGGACTTGACGGACTGAGCATACAACCCTCTTGCATTCTTTATTACTTTCTTTCAATGGTTCCTAGCAGTCCTGAAAGCGGCTTTAGTTTCCATACATCTATTACGTTGGAAGCAGTGGAAAAAGTGATTTCTGTGTGCAATGGTAGCAGCACATTCTGGAGAGAACCATGGCTGGCTGTTAGGTTTTTGCTGGAACTTTGTTAACCAACTTTTAGCACTCTCCAGCCTTGCTCCTTTGTGTTTCTTTGTTAGTGTAATTTTTTTCTTAGTCTTTGCATACTTCAAACCAATCCTATGCAGCATTCTTTGTACTGTTTGGACGTTTACATCTAATTCACATTTCTCCTTAACTTTTCTTGCTGTAACTTTTTCTCTAGATGTCAAAAGCTGTGTCACAGTCCTCATCATTCTCCTTTCAGTCCTCTTGCCAATTGATCTTTTCCATTCTCTCTTCTTTTTCTGCTTGGAGTTTGTCTTCAGCATGTATTCGACTGCTGATTTCGGCAGCTTCAAATCCATGGTGATCCTTCTGATGCTGAGGCCATCTTCCCGCTTCTTCCGTGCCAAACAAATGACTTCTTTTGAATGCATTTTACCTCATTAAACGTAATTGTCTTGCCAGTAGAATAGAACAGATAATCGATTCTAATGATGACAGCTAAGTGTACAAGCAGAAAATTTGCATACAGCAACATATATATGAATGTAGCTCTTAATAAAATAGAATTTTTTGTCATGTCCAAAAAATAGTGTCACACAAGTTTTTGCAAAAATCAGAAAAAACTCAAATTATAAAAGCCAAACTAAAAGAATGATTACACTAGGAGTAGACTTTCACTCTTCAACTATGTACTTCAATCTCAAAAGTTTTTTTAGCACTAATAACCACCTTGAAGTACTTTTTTCAAAGTGTTCAAAAAATATTGTCGGGCCTCTGTATAATTATAAATGAAATATACAATTTATTTGCTTATAAACATGTGTGGGACTAGAGTTATCTTCCTTGGATCTATTGTCAGCAGGGCCAGAGTTTGTGATTTCATTCTGCCCATGTTAGAAAAATTCTTTCTAGCACAACTTTCAAAACATACATTTTGTTCACTGCTCTTTTTCATGAGCATGGTCTCCAAACACTAGCAGACTTTTTCTGATTGAGTCACATTCTAGAATTGGGATTTGGATTGTTTTATGGCACATCAACCATACAAGCAATTTTTTTTACCATATGATGATATATTTTAACAGTACTTTTAGAAGTGCTTGAAAGTTATTTAATTGTATTTTTGTTTTTTCTTATAGAAACTCCAAGTGATATTTTTCAGGTAGTACTTGACTTTCAGAATACCAACATCATTGCAAACAGTTCAATATATTAAATTGCAAAATTAGAATATATTCAGCACATTCATATAGGTTCTATTTTCAACCCAGACAATTTGTGTACTTATTAAATGAGAATAATTATATTCTTCCATGCGTATTTCTAAAGTTCTTTTTATTTCACCGACGTATTACGCGTTTCTTAAACTCATCTTTTATTTACCTCCTTTCCAGGAAGTTAGACACAAGTCAAGTGTGCGTTTGGTGAAAGTGTTTCTATGGAATGACCTAGATTGGAACTTGCCACTCTCAGGTTCTCAGTCTGTGCCATTAACCACTATATTCATCTACGACAAACTAATAAGTGTATATGTTACTGAAATAAACCGTTTCATCAGCCATGCTTGTTATTGATGATGACACCACATTCCCAGAGAATGATACATTCGTGTAAATGTGGTCAACTAAAATCATAAAAATTAAAAAAAGAAAAAAAGGAATATCAAATATTCATATTTTACAAGAATATTATAGCATTATTAGCACTTTATATTCTGTGACATATTTTACATTATTACTTCCTATCGACTGCATAAATAACTCTGTAGAAGGTCTTATAAACATTCAAATTTTAATAGGTATATAACAAGAATCAAAAACTTACCTCCTTGATGAAGTATACTTTGCATCCAAGGTACAGCCCCATACGAACCACAGCCCTCACGGCTCCATTCATACCTAAGAGAAACATAATAAATTACAATATTTAAATATTACCAAAACAGTTTATGATGAAACTAGATAAAAACTTTCATTTCTGCCAAGACTTGACTAAAGAAATATAATAATGTAGTTATAGAAACACAAAAAAATTATATTTCACAAAGGTATGATTGTGTAGATCATTTTCATAGTCAAGACACAAGATTTGTTATAGCGTAAATTTAACTCTAGAGATTTTGTCTTCTGCTGAGCTATCTTTTCTATATAGTTTAGCTGACTTTTCTGTCCAGGAAAACCCTTAGTAAACTCAATCTTGCTCCAGAAATTCAAGTTTAGGTTTTTCATTTTTCAACTTTCATTTTTTTCTTAAATGCTGTCATATTCACACAATCAAAAATTTTTTTTCTCAATTTTTTCACATCAACATGACACATAAAAACAGCTCACATTTAATGAATGCAAAACTTATCTATTTGCTATCCAGTATTAATTCAATATGTTCTCTAGTAAAAATGAGTTTTCCTTATATCACACTTAAAAAATAAAAGAAAAGTAATAAATGAAAAAAATATGAAAGCTCAACGTAATCACTGTAATGATAAAAATGAAAAAGCATTAGTATCAATTATTTTTTTCTTCCCAAAATAAATTAATAAACAAAAATGAGCTAGTGTTTTTAAATTTGCAACAAATTAAAAAGATGGTTATTATGGTATCACACAAAAAGTAGGTTTTATGCTTTCCATCTCATTGTCACATGCGACCACTATTGAACTGAGCAAATTTTTAGAGCTTGTAGAACAAGCATGCTTGGTGAGAGATCCATAATTCCTGGGTCTGTTGGGTCATGCAGACAATTTGCATGTAGAGGAATACACACTGACATGCCATTGCATAGAGGACAGAACCACAAGATTAACTAGAATGTCACATGTCCACAAAGCATTTCTCTCCAGTGATAAAGTGGTAATAATCAATCTGTTCAAACAGTTGGATTGCTGGAAGAGGCATTTTGGTAAGCTGCTTTGACTACCTTGCAATGGATGTGGGGATTACTAAGATGAAAGAAGTGCAGAATGCAACAAGAATCTCTGCAGTGAGGATGCTATTCCAGTGAAAGTGAACATATCAGCACTAGACTTATTTGCTCAGTGGTTACATGGAGTCTTCTAAATGGTTGAACTCTACAAAAAATTTAATGACTGGAACAAAGCAATTTTCTGCCTTTCTTGAAGGATGATAGGAAGTTGTGTTCAAACTATAAATAAATGGGACAAACAAATATTCTCTGCTAGTTTAATCAGTATGCAATATTATTTATAAATGATTGCATTAGTTTATATTGTATTTAATAGAATTACTTTTTTTATATTATTAATCATGATTAATTAAATTTGATATTACTAGCTGTCCTGATCCAGCATTGCTTGGAAGTATTTATATTTTCATGTTTATGCCACATTTCTAGGGAAAATTGAAGAACCTAAGATTATTATCTAATAATAAATGTTTTAACCCATTAAAAACAGGTAAAAGTTATAGCTCATTGATTTAGAATGAGCGCTTTATGCCAAATTGATGGTTGAATATGGTTAAATTTGTGCTCATTTTTTAATGAAATACAAGGTAATCAAAAAGTACTGTGTTTTTAAAGGAAAAAAGAAAACATTGTGTAATTTATAGTCTTCAAAGCAATCGGCATTCAATATCTTTTGCCAATGTGTTTCCAGTTGTTCAATCCGTATTGCAGTAGAATGCAAGTTTTGGATGCAAAGAAGTCTGAAGGCTTAATACAAGTCTGCTTCATTGATGAAGGATTTTCCACAAAGAGAGTGGAAGAGGTGATAATTAGATGGCCCAAGATGAATAAGGAAAGACTTCCACCCAAGTTGCTGTATAGTATCTCTGACTACTCATGCGACTTGTGGCCTGGCATTGTCATGGAGAAAAAGCACACCTTTGTGATTCACCAGTCCTGGCTCCTTCTGATGTAATGCCTGTTGCACACATTATGATTGCTGCGGGTATAGGTCCCATTGATTCATTCATAATAAATCAATTGACAACATGTCTACCAGACACAAAGCATAATCTTGCATGGGTGTATAGACTGTCTTGTAGTGTGAGGGACAACATCCTGAGGAAACAAGCAATGTTTGGAAGGCTTTGGAATTTCGTATACAACCTGCTTTTCATCATTGGTAAGCACTCTATTGAATAAGGATGTGGAATAATGACAAGAAAGCAACAACGCGTAGGCTGCCATTCATAGTCTCTTGTGGACCTCCAACAGCGCTTGTAAAACCTACTTGCTCAGTTTGTATGTCTTACAAAGGTGGTGCAGGTGAAGTTTGTTTCACCAGAAATATCGAAACTGTCTTGCAAGTTCACCACACTTGAATTTTTTAAATCAATGCTTTACAGTGCGTTAATCCACAGCACTATCCCCAAACACTTGACATATGCAATGACTTGGAGTTGCTGATAAGCACACTTTGAAGTCATAATGCAAACAGCCCCAAACGAGATCTCTAGACACTTTCATCCTTCTTACAGTTGCCTGGTTTAGAACTGATGGTCGGGCATGGTGCGCATGTTTTTTTATAACATTTGATGTTTCTACTTCTGACTGTCCAATTTTTAAAACAATTACTGCACACATTTCGTATGTATTTCAATTTCATTCAATGACTTATAAAAAAAATGGACTGAACTTTTTTTGGTTATCTTGTACTAATCCCTATGAATCCCTAACTTTACCCCCAACAGATACTGTAATACTTAGTTAATCGCATCTGATCGTAACAAACGCATATATAAAATTTCAGCCAGACCAGTTCAGTAGTTTCTGGAATAAAATGGAAAAGACAGACAAAGATAAATATAGATATAAAACTATCTTATGGCACTCTCAACAACAGACCTAAATAACATTGCATATCTGACAAAGCGACATTTGATTTTGTCTGGTGAGTGAAGTATGGAATTTTCAATTTGCGTTGTTCACATAAGAAATTTCAATCTATTTCACTGATTAAATACAAATTTCAATGAAGAGTTTTTCTGTATAGCAATTAGACATCTTTAATTTATAGGGAGTTAATTATTTTATAAGTATTTATTTTCCTTGGCTTCTGAAAATAGTGGAATTTATTATGTTAGATATATGTGGCTGAATATAGTATGTGATTGATGAAATAGATTAGAATTCCTTTTTTATTAAGTGAATAACATGCATCGAAGTTCCAATACTTCAGACATCAGGCAGATTCAAATATTGATTTGGTAGATTTTTTTTTTTTTTTTTTTTTTTTTTTTTACAAGGAAGTTATCACTTATCAAGGCCCCAGAGGCCACTCGGGGATAAGGGTTATTGTGTGTACAGTAATCAATGGGATAATATCGTAGTAATCGCTAGTAATGGAGCTCTGATAAAGTGTCTTACTTAAGGAGGGGGGGGGGTCCAACAGGAACTTGTATATGTTGGACTTGAAGACATCCAAGTTGTAGTCAGGTGGGGAACAGGCAAACGGAAGAGAGTTCCACAGGCGTGCACTTCTAAGAAAGAAGCTTTGTTCATGGAATCTATGTTTCGATTTAGGCACAGATAAAGAGTGGGGAAAATTATTGACAGTGGTTTCAGCTAGACGGGTGTTTTTTGTGAAAGATTGGCAGGGGGGGGCACATATTGGAGCTCAGATGAGCACTTGTCATGAAAATAACAATAAAACAACGACAGGCTTGCAACGTCCCTTCTGTGGGAGAGAGGCAGCAGGGAAGAGAAAAGGCTACGAAGTCTATTTTGTATTCTGTCAAGGCAGGATAAGCTGTTTTTAGCAGCTCCTGCCCAGATATGGCAGGTGTACTCCATCCTTGGACGTATTTGGCTTTTATATAGATAGAGAATTGCATCAGCAGTAAGATATCTCTTGGAGCGGTAGAAGGATCCCACCATTTTTCCAGCGACCTTGGCAACAGATTTGATGTACATGTTCCATTACAGATCAGGAGTGAAGGTCAATCCCAGAAGCTTGTCAAAATATGGAGCCTCCCCAAGGCGAGAGCCATTCATTTCAATTGATGCCAGATGGGGATTAGAACGTTAATGATGTAAAGATAAAGCTTGGTTTTAGATGCATTAAAAGTAACCAGCCACCTCTTCCCCCATTGTACCACACGCTTAAGATCAGAGGAGAGAGAACTTTGTCATTTACGGCCTTTGATGTGTTGTCATAGATGGTAGTGTCATCAGCATAAATGTCAACGAATGATTTAAGTATGTGTTTTGGGAGATCATTGATGTAGATCAGGAAGAGAGTTGGGCCCAGGATGGACCCTTGAAGGACACCAGCATTAATACTGTGGGCTTCTGATTTCTGCCCATCAACTACTACTCTTATGAGCCTATCAGAGAGAAATGATTTAATAATTGAGGAAAAATTTCCAGTTATACCGTAGCTGGAAATCTTGTGAAGTAGGCCTTTATGCCATACCTTACCAAAGGCCTTTGATATGTCAAGAGCAATTGCCCTAGAAAGAAAGCCTTTGTTGAGAGATTTACTAATCCTATGAGATATAACTGTTAGCATATCTGCTGTAGATCTAGCAGAACAGAAACCATATTGCATGTCACTAAGAAGGTTATTTCTGCTGAGGTTGACTACTTCTTTATTTAATATGGATTGCAGCAACTTACTCATGACGCACAGGAAACTTATTGGTCTGTACTGAGAGGGAGATGACTTATCACCTGAATTCTTAAATATAGGGCATACTGATGAGGTTTTCCAGGTTGTTGGAAAGCAATTCTTTTTAAGAGCTGCTAAAACAGTTTTGTAAGTATGGGGGCAAGTTCTGGTTGAAGCAATTTCATTGGAATGCCGTCAGGGCCAGTTGCTTTACTAGAATCAAGGTTCTTGATTAGCTTGGCGACATCACGCACAGATATTTGTATGTTGCAGAGCGTGTTGTCTGTTATAGGAGGAAATACGGGGAGTTGATGACCTTCGTCGCATAGGGTAGAAGTAGCTGCAAAGTTCTTGGCAAAGAGTTTGGCTTTGTTTGATGCTGACGAGATGACCTCAGGTCCATTGATGATGGTTGGGATAGAATGCACGCTTCTGTTCAGGATCCTGTTTGATATTTGCCAAAACTGGTGGGAACCAAGCCGCTGCTCAGCTACTTTGGATTTAAGGGACTGAGCATATAGCTCTCTTGCATTTTTTATTACTCTTTTACAGTGGTTGCTGACATTCCTGAAAGCAGCTTTAGTCTCAGTATATCTATTACGTTGGTCGCTATGGAAAAAGTGATTTCTGTGTGCGATGGCAGCAGCACATTCTGGGAAGAAAGATGCAATGCTATTTAGATGTGATGAAGTTTGCCAGATAACTTTATATGTTAGATTACGACTACATATACATCTCATAAAAATTTAACCCAAAAAATAAAATACCTTAAGTGTTCCTATGGTTTCTTAGTGGAGAATATTCTTTTGATTGATAGTTGATTTTATCATAGAATCAATTGTTTTCAATCTTGTTTGTACTCCAAATGTTTGATTCCATTTATTCATGAGATTGATAATGGTTTCATCAAGTCAGAATGGTTTAACTATTTTAAAACATTAGCTGTTGGTTTGCAACATTAAACTATGATTTTACATTTCTTACATTTAATATCAAAACAGTTGCAGATGTTTGAACAATTATTTTGATTGGTCATTATATATTTGCATTCTTTTAAACAAAGTTGACCGCTTTGCTGCTAGTATTATGACAAAAGAAAACTACAGAAGTTACAATTATTTCTTTTAAAGTTTCATATTTTAAATGCTTGTAGAGATAGAATCAGCTCTAAAACTGAAGTTCAATTTCCAGTCGAAAACTGGTCCTTTGCTCACAAATTCATTTTTTCTATAGCTTACAAAGTCATATTAGAAATAGGCAAAAAGTTTCATCAAATTCAATTATAAACTTGTAACAGATGTCAAAAATAAGATTAAGCCAGATGTAGACCCAAGTTTTTTCAAATAACTACTTAAAAAATATAAGGTTATAAACATTTTTGCTTGAACACCTGTCAAGATGAGGGTTGTTTTGCTTTTTGTAAGTTGACAAACAATTTACTATTTCAAAACATTTTGAAAATAAAATTCATTTTTATTCCTAACAATTATATAGCAGTACGAGTGCAACTAGTTGAATTCTTTACTGATACATTAGATAATCCTTTTATTATGATGTGACAAGAGCGAATCAAACAGCAATCTTGTCATCAGCAAATAAAAGTAAAAGACACTGGGTCACTTCAAGAATCTAATTTCAATCATAGTATTCCAAGCATAAGTTGAAGGTTGCTGTCTATACTATGTTAAGGGTACTCTAGTCGGAAGATTGTGAAAATGGTTTGGTGATGGCCATGGTTGTTATAGTTGCAGCAAACCAAGACAAACTATAGTAATCATACATTCTGTAGATATGATTCCAGGAAAAAAGATAACAAGGACATTTGATTTGAAGAACAGGATGTCAAATTCTGAAACAAGAGATATGAGGAAAATAGAAAATGTATAAAAGAGCAACATAAACTCTTTTTTGTATATCTGAATGTGTTCCAATGAATATTTGTTATTTTTTGCAAAGTGTTTTTCTTGTTTTGAAGTTGCTGAAAATCTGACCAATTACCCAAGTTATAATATCTGTTCTGTTGCCATTAGACAATCTTCCTAATGACTTTGAAAGGGGGGGGGGGGTAGTGCAGTATATTTTCTGTTGCCTTGATACCATACACACAAGCATTATTATCTCCTTGGGGGGGGGAGTCTTCCTCCCAGGTATTATCTGATCAGTGGGGGGGGGGGCAGATATGTTTGTTCCTTATGATACCATCCTTCCATGTTTATTTTTTCCATTTTGTTCTGTTGTCATAATATCATCCTCCCAAGCATTAACTGCTTTTTTTGAGGGGAGTGTTTGTTATATCATACTTTCAGTCATTACCTCCTCTTTGAGTGGTCAGTGTAGTATATGTTCATTCCCAGGCTAAATATGCAACTTGAAAATATGCAACTGGGTGGAGCATATTTTTTCTAGTGTATACTAGCAGATTATATTATAGAGAGAATATTAATCCATAAAGGATATAACAATTTCTGTAAGAAATCTTAAGTAGGAGAGCTCATGCCCAAAAGACTTAGCCTTTATTTCAATCAACAAAGGCTTTATCAAATAAGAACTAGTCAGGTTATTAAATAGATATGATAATATTAGATTACATTAGATCATATATACAACAAAATACTGACTCAATGGGTTACAGGTAGTCTGGTAACTAATAAAACTTGAGAAAAGACATGAAAATTTAAGGACAAAGTCTCATTCTAAAATTTATATCAACTTTATTGGTCATGTTTGTTAACATGTAGATATAGAGGAGTTTGAACACGGAAAAAGGTTGGAGAGTTTATCAAAGGAAGAATAAATGTTCTGGGTATAGGGAACAGAAAAGAGTTAATAATAGGAGAATGTTCCTTGGAAAAAAAAGTTTATATGTACATAGGTACTAAAGGCAGGCCAAGTGCATATGTTGTTTTTATGCAAGCGTGTATTGCAGTGGTATAAGTTCACATATGTTTAGCAGGTCACCATGTAATTTTTTCATTAGTTGAAGAAACACGGAGGAGTTGGGCAATTTGCCTTCTCATAGCAAAATGGCAAGCACTCTCTTTTATAAAGTTCAGGATCTAGTGCTCTGCTTGAATGAGAGTTTGTTTCTGATTGGGCAAGTCAGAATAAAAATTAAGTGTTTGCTCTAATCAGTGCCCAATTAAAATATTTTAAATATCATCAATGGTGATTAATGTTGTTACTGTTGTTGTTACCTATGTATTCCCTTCATTAATTCTGTAATAGTGTAACTATTGTTCTTTGAATAATTTGTTTACAAAAAAATATTTATTTAGCTAAATAGCAAAATGACTAACAAAAAAAACTAAGCAATTATTCTATATATAATTTTAATCATTTAAAATAAAGCTAAAACATTTGCAAGATCATACTGATTCCAAATGTCATTTCTTTAGCTTGAATCTTGTACAGTGGCATGTAACCCATGATATCCGATGTGTAAAGAAGCACACATACATATCTACTTATCACCTTAGAAAACTTTTAGATCCTAAGAATATATCCCCCTCCCTCACAAGTTATACAATTATGCATTTAAAAACTACAGATAAAAAGAACTGAATATTTTTAGCAAAACTGTGATATTAATAAAACTTTGGCGAAAGCTAAAAATAGATTTTATAAAAATCAAATATTTACATTCTTAGATAAAATAACTATTGAACAAAATACAATTAAATTAAATATTCTTTAAACTATGAGTCTCTGCACTATACTTTTTTTTTTGCAATCGGTACAACTTCCACATTCTTATACATCTGTTTTTTTATGTTCTGTTTTCATTTTATTTGTTTTTAAATTTTCAAATTAAGTGAAAAAGATAGAACAAATAAATTAAAAACAGAACGTTTCCGAATTTTGAACATAGAAATCAAAGTGTTAACAGTGCTAAAAACATTTTTTCTTCTCAGATCCAATTACATTAATGAAATCTTGCCTTGACTACTCTCAATAAAAACCACATTAAATTTTGAAGTTCATGACTAATGAGATGCTGGTTACAAGAAAATTACACGAGACCTGATAATTCTTTACTAAAATGAGATGTCAATGTTTTTATTGAGCTTTATCTTGATATATATATATATATATATATACATTTAAAATGATTTATTTGGAGATATATATATACATTTAAAATGATTTATTTGGAGATATATATATATTTAAAATGCTTTATTTTGAGATATATATATATACATTTAAAATGATTTATTTTGAGATATATATATTTTGGAATATATATATATATATATATATATATATATATTGAGATATATATATACATTTAAAATGATTTATTTTGAGATATATATATTTTGGGATATATATATATATTGAGATATATATATATATATATACATTTAAAATGATTTAATGAAATATGTGTATTTTGTCTAACATCCAAGCATCAGTGACTGAAATTCAACATAACCTGGTCATGTTGGTTACATCAAGCTAATGAGAAATATTTGAGAATTTATTTAATAATAGCCAATTGAATATAATAGTTTTATTTTTATTATAATTAAATCTTTATCTTTCCTTTTTAAGACTCTTCTCCTATTTCATGATTTTCATTCTTATCTTATACTTTAGCAAGAGAAAATGGTTTACAAGTAGTACTCAAGCTACAGCCAAAGTTTTCACAAAAATTATTTAATTCTTAAAACTATGTCTAATGTAAGAATCATTATCTCATCAAGGAATATGTCATTCTTGCTCTTTTTAGCAGTAATAATTATAAGAAACTGATTGAAATATTGATTAAGATTGTTTTTTTATACTATTCTGATAATATCTTATTATTTTCTCACTTCTATTTAGGTCATTTGTTGTTTAAATCTTGCTTTCTGACTAAACTCTTCTTAATTTTGCTCTTTCCATTAAAAAAAAACTTCAGCATTTATGCCTTTCTCAATATATCAAGCAAGGTGGTTTAGGTCATATTTAACAAATTTTACTCAATTTCCTTATTTTTATATATTTCCCCCTTTTTATAGCTTTTTAAATTTTCATTTAAATGTAGGAGTCAGAAAGGATAGAGACTAAGATTTCCTGAGTTGGAAAAGTCAGAAATATAATTAGAATAAGAGTGTATATAAAACTATGTTGATTGCACAAAAAATTCTTATTAGATAACATTTTTGCTTTAAACTCATGTCACACAGTTAAAAAGTAAAATTTAAAAATTTTGACAAATATTGTTCATATAAATAAAATAGCAACCTTATAGGCTGGATTTGAAATCTTATACAGTGGCATGTAAAAATTTTAGATAACTTTGTTAAACTAATTGTTAATTTTACCCCGAAATGGAGAGTAATTAGCAATATACTATTCTCGGTCCATGTTATGATCATCAAGGGACAAAAAAACAAAAAACAAGTTAGTACTTTTAGTCTGGCTGTCTGTGGCTTGAATGATTACTTAAAATTAACTTAACATTGAATGGTTTTGGCAAAAATCCAAAAATGCTGAAAGAATTGTGTGGTTTTCTTTGAACGATTTGTTTCTTCAGTTTCTACCATAACAGTTCAATTATCGAGATGAAAACTTTGTCCTGGCTAATCTTCCAAAATGTTGAACATTTATATCTATAAGAAACTGCTTTATTAAATGTAATGTGTGGCAACGAGCACTACCGTATTAAGAATTTTCTCCATCGTCTGGCAGAAGATTAAATTAATATTTTTGAGATTTCTGTTTCCATCAATTCTTTCTTCTAGTATTGTTTTTATGCAGTTCCTATTATATGTACACCACCAAAGTTGCTGGCTTTGTTGCATAAATCTCCCTCCCATTCGTTTTCTTAGATATTATCTTGCATTAAGAATTGAACTAGTTTTTATTTCGTTAATAACAATTACACTTTGTTGTTTTTAAACATGTTATTTCAAATGGTCTTTAATCTTTTATTTCTATGTCAATTTTGTTTAATGAAGGGTTTTATGTTCAATTTGTTAAATGTAAAATATTTTTTTTATTCTATGACTCATATCTTTCGCCATTAATTTTGGATTGTCTACCAGAGCTTTTGCAGCATTTCTTTCATTTCTCTCGTCTAACTTTTCTCGTCTTCTAGTTTCGAATTGAACACACTTTCAGTAGTAGCAAATGTCATTCAAATGGTGTGAAGAAATTCCTTGATGTCTGATCATTTTCCCCCTTCAAAATCACAACGTTCATTCTTGCTTTAGAAATTTTAATATTGAAAAACTTGACGCTTTTGAGACATGTTAATATAACAGAATATTTGTATGATTTTATCGTCTCAATTAGTGGCAATAATTTTGGACTAGTGTTAAATTGCTTCAGGTTGTTCATCTTCTGTTACAGAGCACTTAAAGTGTAACCACTTTTGTTTATATCTACAGAGACTACTGACAAAAAATGCTAAGAACTCTTAACAAAATACAAAAGGTGTATAATCACTTTATGTTGTTTGCACACCATTGTAGAGTTTTGTAGTGTTTGTACATTATCTCAATGCTTGTTATTCTACATGTGAGCATGCAATCTTCAAGATTAGAGGTTGTCCAACCACAACCACTGCAAAGAAGGCCTTTACACTATCATCACATGACCCGCTGACACAGAATAAGATATGACAACCACGGTATAAAGCAATAAATGACTATTATAAAGGATAATCATTTTCTGTTTCAATTCTTAAAGAAATTGCCAAGAGCTTTATAAAACTGGTCCAAATTATATTGATTGTATTTTCTTTTCCGAAAGATAAATTATTTTACACTTAGATATGTGCAATTAAAATGAAGTATTTTTTGTTGAGAAAATACCATAAAGTTTTATATATTTTTAAAAATGCATTTAATTAATGTGTACGCCACTAATTTTAGGTTAAAAATGCAGTCATTCTCAAATAATTTTTAAATGAGATTCTTTTTTATATACAATCCTTTTTCTTTTTGTTGAATTATTTTTCTTTTAACTGCATATCAGTATAAATAAATATATAAGTATAAAAATAATATTAAAAGTGAATTTTTGGTCAAATTTTTTCTTTAGTTTTAAACTTTACTTTTCAATGTGAGGAGGAGTCAAAAACAGAAAAGATAAAAATGTAGTGTCCAAACAAATTGAATTATCTGTTGAAAAAATGTAATATATTTTTTGATAAATTAGATGAAAGGATATTGTTTTTATTAAAATTTTGTGTACAAAGTAAATAAGCATAAATATTTTTAAAATATTATGGAGTCTGTAGTCTGTTTTGAACTGAATAAACGTTTTAAAATAAGTTAAACCATTAAAAACTTAACCAATTAGGAAAATGAACACTTAGAAAAATCGGTTTCATCTTTTTTAAAACAGTAAACAAGGAAAAATATTTTTTTAAATATTATGGGGTGTGTAGTTTCTTTTAAAAAAACTATTTCCTTCAAGAACGGTCATAAAATGTGTTTTCAATTGATATTTACTCAATAATGGCCCAGTTTTCCTAAATTTGGTTCAAATGGACATTTGATAACTTATTTTTTATCTAATGTTTACAGATTTAAAACGTGAATTTCTCAATAGATTTTATCTCAAAAAGATTCCTCATATTACACAAACACAAAAAAATTTAATGTCAACACAGAATTTTTTTTACTCATGCTGTAGTGATTTTGCCAGATAATTTTAGAGCTTTATTTTATTTTATTTTTTTCAAATAAACGTTTATTTTCACACAATTTTAAAAATATATTGTCTTTAAATAATTTTGGTACTTTCTTTCTACCTTAACCTTTAAAATGATGACTTTTAAAGGTTTTCAGATATGCTGAAACAAATATGACATTCGAATTTGGGGCAGACAAATAGTTTTCTGGATAGGAAGACATATTTTAATGTATTATTTAATAAATGTCAATGGCATTCGCCATTCTTGATATGGGAATGAGGGGGTAGTTTTGTAACCCACATACACATTAGTACTTTTCAGTTGGTAAAAAACATGGCCACCAGTGGAAACATATCAGATTACATTGGATAATAAAGGTCTTAATATCCAGAAAACTACTTGTCTGCCCTAAATCTAAATGTGATATTCCTATAAAAGTCATTATTTTGAGGTGGAAAGTTGAAAAAAAAAAAAAAAAAGTTTAGGAAATTGCCCCCACCTTTAAATCCCACAATTTACACTTTTTTTTTATGTTAATCTCATCGATTACAAACAACTTTCAGATTTGAAAAACAAGTTTGAAAAAAAACATTTTATGACTTTCATCGTCAAGGATCAGTTTTCAATTATAACGTTCTACTAAATTGAACACATTTTGTGACCATCACTGAGAAAAATATTGCAACTCTCCCATATAACTGGTGATTATTCCTGTTTAAAAAAAATGTCTCTGGATCAGTAGATGGCATGAAATGGTCCCATCTTGATGAAGCCATGTACAGAGAAGTGTATCACATGACAGTGGAAACCGCTATTCCAAATTTCGATATATTGGCGGACATGTACAATACAAACCCCTTTTATATATTTTTTCTTTTTTTTGGGGGGGGGGGTCCAGTGGATTATTATGTAATGGACATTAATTTACCAGATTATCAAAAACAAAAGACAAAAAGTCAATATTTAGACATTTGAAAGGGGTGCTCAATTTTTAATTACGTTTTAGTAAATCGATTCCCCATATTGGAAATATTTGACAAGAATGTCACGTAGGAGAGTTTTTATTTTTTAATTTGCTAGAACTTAATAAAAATTATTTTTGAAAAGAGCAGTTTTATTGGGGGGGGGGGGTACATTGGAGAGTCCTATCTGCATTTTTTTTTTTTGTGAGGTGGAGTAATTTTTATTTCTTGCTTTTCCTAGGTGGGGAGGGATTCATACCTACCTTTTTTTTCTCTCATTTATAATTCAATTTTTTAGGCTGCTCCACCGCACCTACCCCCAAAAAATCAAATTATAAATGAGAAAAAAAAGGTAGATATGAATCCTTGGTACTCTTGCAGAATTTGACCCGGATTCTCGGGATTTCCTCTCAATCGTGGATTGGGTGCTATCGGCAATCATTGGATAATGCCAAGTGCAGTAACAGATGCAGACTAATTACAAAACTAAAACAGGAAAAACTAGAAATACACTAAATAAAAATAACAAAAATTACCGTAACGTGACTGAATATAAATGCTTTGTTTATTTTTTTTTCAAGATTTTTTTTTTCTGCAAATTATTCATCAACAAGTTTTTTTTGTTTTTTTAAGAAAAAAATGAATGTTTGATTTTTAACCGTAAATTGTTAGATGTAAGTACAGTTTCTTTTTTATTTTAAGATTTTTGTTCAGTAAATATTTTTTGATTAACAGAATTTTTTTTTTTTTTTTTTTTTTACACAAACCGTAAATTGTTAGGTGAAAGTACAGGAAAAAGATTTATTTTCTAGAAAACTTAAGAAAAAATACCCCTCTATCATCACCCAAAAATAATAAAAAATTACATTTATAAAAAAAAAAAAAAGTATCAATTTAGCGTTCCAACATTTAAACAACACTTAGCTTAATCCAATGATTGCCAGTCACATGTGATCCATGATTGATGGGAAATTCCGAGAATTCAGATCAAATTCTGCAAGAATATCGAATCCTCTCCCCTAAAAAATGTCGCTCCCCACCAAAAATAAATTTTTTGAAAACTCATGGTAACATCCACCAGTTTCGTTTTAGCATTTCATCATTCAAAATAATATTTAATAAATTTTTTGGAAACAACAAATTTTGTTTTCTCGTCAAGTGTATATGGGGGATCGATTAACTAAAACATGATTAAAAATTGAGCACACCTTTCAAATGTCTAAATATCGACTTTTTGTTTTTGATAATCTGCTAGATTAGTGTCCAATCGATAATAATCCACTGGAAAAAATGCAAAAAATACGAAAAGGAAAACATAATAAGGGAGTGTGCATTGTACATGTCCGCCTATTAATTTTTTAAACAACAGAAACAGTAATTTCAGTTGTTTTCGTAAATTTATATAAAAAATATTTATCTCCTGTATTTGCAATCTTCAAGGTGTTCATATTTAGGGAAAATGCAATTTCCTCCAATTTTCCATAAAAATTACTTTTAACTATGTAGTTTTCTACTTCATGAATTTTCGTAATCTTTTAATATGTTACTATTTTCAACATAAGTACTGTTGTTTTTTGCTTTAAACATCCTATTTAAAAAAAAAAAAAAAATCAATCTGTTGATTATCTTAAGCACCCTCGGTATTCTAGAATTTTATTCTATTTATTTACATATTTCAGTATGTTTTTAATTCGCAATGCTTTTCATAACAAAGCAGAAAACAGCATAAAAACATTTTTATCGCATTTTTTTTTTTTTAAACATTTACCGGATTTCTTTACTTTTCGCTTATAAAGTCAGTCTTCATTTTAGATTAATCAAGACCTCATGTTGGCTATCTTGTTGTTTTAACTTAAGCGCTTGGCACTACTTGCGCTTGAAACTTGATAAACACTTTAAAATAAGTTAAAATACAAAAACTTATCTAGCTAGGTAAAAGAGTAATTTATCTTGCTGTTAAGTTTGTGGTGTGTAAATTAAATAAATCGTTATATGGACTAAAACAAAGTGCACACAATTGGAATTTAACACTCCATAATTATTTAATAGAACAGGAATTCAAGCAATGTCCCGAAGACACGTGCAGGTATACCAAAAATGTAGGTAATAAATTGATTTTGTTTTTTTGGGTTGACGATATATTACTCGCCTCAAACTGTGACAACACTTTAAAAGACGTTAAAAATGAATTAAATAAAAATTTTTAAATGGCCGATCTTGGACGACTGTCATGGTTCCTCGGTATAAAATTTACCTGTGAAAATGAAACTATAACTATGAATCAATCACGATACATTGAAAAAATTCTGCTCAAGTTTGGAATGCAAGATTGCAAGTCGCGTTCAACTCCTGTTGAAATGGACATAAATAAAAATATAAGGACCGAAACAAAATCCATAGATAATCGAATATACAGGGAAATGGTAGGGAGCTTCATCTACTTGATGACCACAACTAGGCCTGACATGTTACATATGTTACTTTCTCAAAACTTATCGAACCCGACAATTTAGGACCTTAATCGTGCAAATTAAATCCTTCGTTACCTAAAAGGAATCAAGGAACAATCTATAATATTTAAAAAGTCTACACATCCTCTAAATTTAGAAGGATTTGGTAACATTTATTTGTTATATATTTACTTTTTGATTACTTTTTTTTGTTTATAATAAAATGCCCACATTTTATTATAAAGGTAAGGACCCCCCCCCTCTCCTGCTCAAAAGTAAATTTTAACC
This sequence comes from Euprymna scolopes, assembly GCF_053919585.1. NCBI lineage: Eukaryota > Metazoa > Mollusca > Cephalopoda > Sepiida > Sepiolidae > Euprymna > Euprymna scolopes. Next base: position 111,273,953 of record NC_136497.1, read on the forward strand.
TTTTTAATTTTCAATAACTTTTTTTATTTTACATAGGAGTCACCACTTATCAAGGCCCGGGGGGCACTCAAGGATGCATGTACAGTAATCAATGGGATAATATTGTAGTAATTGTTAGTAATGGAGATTTGATAAATTGGAGTACTTAAGGGGGTCGTTTATCAGAAATTTGTTTATGTTGTACTTGAAGACATCCAAGTTGTAGTCAGATGGGAAACAGACAAACGGAAGAGAGTTCCACAGGTGTGCAGTTCTAAGAAAGAAGCTTTGTTCATGGAATCTATGTTTTGGTTTATGCACAGATAAAGAGTTGGGAAAATTATTGACAGTGATTTCAGCTAGATGGGTGTTTTTCATGGAAGATTGACAAGGGACAAGCACTTGCCATGGAAATAACGATAAAACAAAGACAGGCTCGCAATGTCTCTTCTGTGGGAGAGAGGTTGCAGGGAAGAGAAAAGGGCATTCACCACTAAGCTCCAAAGTCTATTTTGTACTCTGTCAAGGTAGGATAAGCTGTTTTTAGCAGCTCCTGTCCAGATATGGCAGGAGTACTTGGCTTTTATGTAGATAGAGAATTGCATCAGCAGTAAGATATCTGCTGGAGCGGTAGAAGGATCCCACTATTTTTCCAGTGAGTTTGGCAATAGATTTGATGTACGTGTTCCATTTCAGATCAGGAGTAAAAGTCAATCCCAGAAGCTTGTCAAAACATGGAGCCTCCCCAAGGCGAGAGCCATTCATTTCAATTGATGCCAGATGGGGATCAGAGCGTTAATGATGTAAAGATAGAAGCTTGGTTTTAGATGCATTAAAAATAACCAGCCACCTCTTTCCCCATGGTACCTAGCACTTAAGATCAGAGGAAAGAGAATCGGAGAGAACTTTGTTATTTACGGCCTTTAATGTGTTGCCATAGATGGTAGTATTATCAGCATAAATGTTAACGAATGATCTAAGTATGTGTTTTGAGAGATCATTGATGTAGATGAGAAAGAGAATTTGGCCCAGGATGGACCCCTGAGGGACTCAAGCATTAATACTGTGGGCCTCTAATTTCTGTTCATCAACCACTACTCTTATGAGTCTATCAGAGAGAAATGATTTAATAATTTTTTTTTTTTTACGTAGGCATCACAACTTATCAAGGCCAAGAGGTCATTCGAGAATAAGGGTTAAAGAGTGTACAGTAGAAATTGGACAATATAGTAATTGTTGGTAATGGAAATTCGGTAAATTTATTAACAAGTGGAACGGCTCATCAAGAACTTGTTTACGTTAGACTTGAAGACAACCATATTGTAGTCAGCTGGTAAGCAAGAAAACGGAAGACAATTCCACAGGCGTGCAGTTCTAAGAAAGAAGCTTTGTTCATGGAATCTACGTTTAGGTTTAGGCACATACAAAGAGTGGGGGAATTATTGATAGTGTTTGCAGCTAGACGAGTGTTTCTTGTGAAAGTTTGGCGAGAGGAGGCCATACACTGAAGCTCAGTCGAACACTTTCCATGAAAATAACGATGCAGCAGAGACAAACTCGCAAAATCTCTTCTGTGAGATAGAGGTTGCAGGGACAGGACATATCCTACGAGGATACAAAGTCTATTTTGAACTCTGTCAAGACAAGACAAGTCTTTTCTAGCAGCTCCTGCCCAGATGTGGCAACAGTATTCCATCCTTGGACGTACCTGGCTCTTATATAGATAGAGAATTGCATCAGTAGTGAGAGATCTACTGGATCGATAGAAGGATCCCACCATTTTTCCAGTGGCCTTGGCAACAGATTTGATGTACGTGTTCCATTTAAGATCAGGAGTAAAGGTCAAGTCCAGAAGCTTGTCAAAACTTGAGGTCTCCTCAAAACGAGAGCCATTCATTTCAATTGATGCCAGATGTGGGTCAGAACGTTGATGATGTAAAGAGAGAAGCTTGGTTTTAGATGCATTAAAAGTAATCAGCCACTCCTTTTCCCATTGTACCACGTGCTCAAGATCAGAGGAGAGAGAATCGGAGAGAACTTGGTTGTTTACTGTCTTAGATGTGCTACCATAAATGGTAGTGTCATCAGCATAAATGTCTACAAATGATTTAAGGATGTGATTTGGAAGATCATTAATGTAGATCAGGAAAAGAGTTGGGCCCAGGATTGACCCCTGAGGGACTCCAGCATTAATACTGTGAGCTTCTGATTTTTGCCCATCAACTACTACTCATATGAACCTGTCAGAAAGAAATGATTTAATAACTGAGAAGACATTTCCAGCTATAACATAGCTAGAGATCTTGTGAAGTAAACCTTTATGCCATACCCTATCAAAGGCCTTAGATACATCAAGAGCAATTGCCCTAGAAAGGTTGCCTCTGTCAAGAGATTCGCTAATCCTACGAGATATAACTGTAAGCACAGGAGACTTATTGGCCTGTACTGAGAGGGAGATGACCGATCACCTGAATTCTTAAATACAGGGCATACTGATGAGATTTTCCAGGGTGATAGGAAGGAATTCTTGAGACACTGTTTAAACAGTTTTGTATGTATGGGTGCTATTTCTGGTTGAAGTTTTTTGAGTACTATAATTGGAATACCGTCAGCGCCGGTTGCTTTACTGGAATCAAGGTTTTTAATTAGCTTGGCAACATCACGTACAGATATATGCACATCACAGCGTGTTTTCTCATACAGGAGGAAATATTGGGGGTTGGTGGCCTTGGTCGCAAAAGGTAGAATTCGCTGCAAAGTTCTTGGCAAAGACTTTGACTTTGTCTGATGCTGATGAGATTACCTCAGGTCCATTGATGATAGTTTTGATAGAGCACACCGGATTCTGTTTGCTATTTGCCAAAACTGGTAGGAACCAAGCCGCTGCTCAATTACTTTGGACTTGACGGACTGAGCATACAACTCTCTTGCATTCTTTATTGCTTTCTTACAATGGTTCCTGGCAGTCCTGAAAGTGGCTTTAGTTTCCATACATCTATTACGTTGGAAGCAGTGGAAAAAGTGATTTCTGTGCGCAATGACAGCAGCACATTCTGGAGAGAACCATGGCTGGCTGTTAGGTTTTAGTTGGAACTTTTTCGAGGATATGAAACAGTCTATACCTACAATTAACCATTCCCTCAGGTCTGATACCATAGAGGACACATCCTTTTTAAATATGGAACGCAGAGGTAGATCCGATATAAATGTACGGAAGCTATTCAAGTCAGCCTTAATGTATCGATATACTGTACGATGAAGAGGTACGTCTGGGGACTTATTACATTTCATTTTTATCTTAATTGATACAACAGAGTGGTCGGAAGATCCGAGAGGAGACAGAACAGAAACTGAACATAGTTCAGGGCAAGTTGTGAGAAAAAGGTCTAGTAGACTCGCATACTGGCCGTCATTGTCAGGCACATGAGTGGGTTCGTGAATAATCTGAGTGACGTCATAAGCAATGGAGAAATCATGACAGAACATGAGAAAACATTTCCAGTTAAACCGTAGCTGGAAATCTTGTGAAGTAGGCCTTTATGCCATACCTTACCAAAGGCCTTTGATATGTCAAGAGCAATTGCCCTAGAAAGAAAGCCTTTGTTGAGAGATTTACTAATCCTATGAGATATAACCGTTAGCACATCTGCTGTAGATCTAGCAGAACAGAAACCATATTGCATGTCACTAAGAAGGTTATTTCTGCTGAGGTTGACTACTTTATTTAATATGGATTGCAGCAACTTACTCATGACGCACAGGAGACTTATTGGTCTGTACTGAGAGGGAGATGACCTATCACCTGAATTCTTAAATACAGGGCATACTGATGAGGTTTTCCTGTGTTATAAACATGATAATATTAATAAGGTTATCTCCAAAATCAGTGGTCGGCAAAAATCAAGTTACTGGAAGTGGATATGGTTGATTATGGAATGGAAGCATATGAAAAACGAAACCATATATTTATTTCAAAAAATTAATTTAGTTTTAAAACACTTTGTGTGTTATCACAAAACAAGAACAAAAAAATAACACTTCTTGTATTATCACATAATAAAACAAAAGAAAATGTTCAATTTTTACATTTCTATAAAGTCTTTTGGAAATAATATTTTAAATATTTTTACACTTATTGTGTTAAGAAGAATATAAAAATAATTAGTATTATTAAATAAATTATCAAGACAGGTGCTTCTACACTATTAGAACAAAATTTTGTAGTCAATAAATGGAGTTTTCAGATAAAAAACAATGGTTTCTACTGATTTTATTTGTCAATTCTAATAAATTACAATGTTAGCTTTCAAATTATGCAATCGAAATTACTTGAATATTATTGAATCATTAAAAAAAAAACCCAACAACTTTAGTTGTGTTAGTAGGTGAAAAATTGTGGCCATCTTGTTTTTAGCAAATAAATCCAAACGAAAATTACCTCACTTTTGAACTCTCCTGTGTCTTACATGAGAAAATATGATCGTTTTCTTCAAATTCTATTTTCTACCTTATCAATTTTCATAATTTTTGGACACAGTCATCTTAAAAATATGAGAAATACGTAGATACCATTGTTTACATGTGAAATTCAGTTTTATGATTTCCGAAATTTCCTTCTCATAGTGTAGAAGCACCTTAAAATAATATTTAAAATTATTTCAGTTTTAAACCGCACTTCTTGTGTTATTGCGAAACAATAAAAAACTAATTTTCTATTTTTTTACATTTCTTTAAATAAAGGAAATAATTTACAGGTAGTCAGCAAGCTCCTTCACATCCGCTGTTTTTTTTTTTTATTTATTTACTTATTTTTATTGTGTTATCACAATAAAATATTTTAAACATTTATATACAAAAGTTTCTTAAAATGAATACCAGGAAGTGATGCAGCAAAGCATCTCACAAGTGTGGTTTAAAACTGAAATAATTTGATATAATAATTTATTAATACCAAATAATTATTTATGTAGAAATTTATGGATAAATAAAATGTACAAAAAAAAAAATGGATAAAAAACAATATAAGATTTACCTTTTGTAAAAGAACCAGATTTTTAATAACGAACTACACAGATGATAAAATTAATTTTAACCTCTTCTGTTGATACATGTATCTAAAGATAATGCTGCTTACAGACCTCCATACTTTTTTGGACAAATGCGCAAAATTTGATTATCACCCTCTATCATTAATCAAATCCAAACAAATTTTTTTTAGTCGGTTTTGCTTTTGTAATTTTCATTATCTCAAGAGTCATATTTTTTTTTTATTACATTTTCACCCTAAACAAGGCACATTGCCACTTTGATGTAGGGGGCTACTATCAGGGACCTAAATTGCATGGGTAATATGTAGGGAGTTTAGCAGCAAGATGTCTGCTCACATTACACTTGATCTTCTGCATGGCAGTACAGTTGGGGAAGCAGGACACCAGAAGAGAATTCCAATGGCTTGCAGTTCTGGGGTAACTGTGTAGGGGTGGGACTTTGCTGCTTGTCGGATTTGTCGGGGGTATTTTCGTCAAGGGGGTACAAGGGCTTGTATTTCATTGGAGCATCTACCATTAAAATACTTGTAAAACAGGCAGAGGGATGCAACATTTGGTCAATGGGATAGGGACTGAAGTTTAGATGACAGTTCGGGACTTATTAGGTTGGCGACTCTCTTTTGGACCCTGTCCAGGAGCGAGAGACTAGTAGCAGATGCACCAGCCCAAATGTGACAGCAGTACTCCATACATGGGCGAATGGTGGCTTTGTAGAGGTACAGGATACTTTCACGTGTAAGTAACTTTCTAGCACAATAGAGAGAGCCTACCTTCTTCGTCTACCTTAGCAATGATTTCAATGTATCATGTTTCCTATGAATGTTAAACCAAGAAGCTTAAACGAAGTGCTCTCAGGTAAAGTTTCTCTAGCCATAACTATTAGTGGTTGGTAAGGTTTCATGTAATTATTAAAAGAAACAAGCTTTGTCTTAGCAGCGTTGAACATTACCATCCATTTTTGATCCAATTCCATTACAGACCAAAGGTCTTCCTCTAGGGTTTCGGCTATTACCTTAGATATGTGCTCATTCATAAGTTTTCCCCACGTGCCTGCTATAGTGTGGTGTTGTCGGCAAATATACCCATCTCAGAGACAATTTCATCAGGTAAGTCGAATCTCAGAAATAACAAAGGTCCAAGAATCGATCCCTGAGGTACACCCGCATTTATATCAAAGTTTTTGGACGTACGCCCATCGAGGACAACCTGGATTCTTCTCTCATTTAAGAAGGATCTAATTCGTCCAGTAATACCATAGGATTTTATGTTCATCAGAAGACCATCGTGCCATACCCTGTCAAAAGCCTTAGATATATCTAGGGCTACTGCCCTCCCTTACCCTGCCTTATTCAGTGCTTGGTATAAATGTTCAGAGATTACAGTTAGATTATCTGCAGTAGAACGGGCTTGCCTAAATCCATATTGGTGGTTAGACAGAAGTTTAGCAGCTGTAAGGTGATGGACTAGAGCTTGATTAATTAAAGACTCAAATATTTTGGCGAAAAGAGGAAGGAAGCTAATTGGGCGATAATTTAATGGGTCAGCTCTTTCGCCAGAGGTTTTGAAAACTGGTACTACAGAATCAGTTTTCCAGCAGCCAGGAAAGCAAGATTCGTTAAGGCATTTGTTAAAGAGTTTAGAGAAAACAGCGGAGCATTTTTTTTAATAGCACAGCCGCGTTGAAGTCAGCTTTACATGCTTTTGAGGTGTCTAGGTTTTTTTATAATATCACGTACTTGGGAAGGTGTGATCTTCAGATCATCTACCATGGTTTCTGTATGCAGAGGAAAATCAGAGAGGGAATGGCTTGCTGGGTCCAAGGTAGAGTTTGAGGCAAACTGACGGGCAAATATGTTAGCTTTCCCAGTTGCTGTACAAACAACTTCATGAGTGTTGGATAGTCGGGGTATTGTCGATTGCCCATTATTTACTACACTATTATAGATTTTCCAGAAATCACGAGTTCCTAATTTCTGTGCTACGATGCGTTTCCTGGTGGTTTCAGTATATTCACTCTTAGCTGTTGCAACTTCTTTCTTGCAATTATTTCTAGCTTCTATATACTTTTTATATTCTATATTATATGAATATTTTTATTATTGGAAACCTGTTATATCAAAAAATCTGTTTAAACTTCATATGGCATAATATTTGAAATTGATATCATTTAAAGGTTTTTAAAAATAATTATTTAGAATTCTGTTTTTTGGTTGTTCTAATTCAAACAATTATATTACCGAGAAAAATAATTATAAAGAAAAAGTATTTATCTTTTTTTTTTTAACATAATAATATTGATTTTATGTCCAATCTTATTTACAACTTTAAGGTGAGTGAAAAAAATAGCAGGATTTTTATATATATATATATATATATGTATATATATATATATAACTATTTTTTAATTATTTGATCTTTTCAGCTTTAAAAAATGTTGAAATTTTTATCGACCTACATTTATTTTGTTTAATTTTCGTAACATGAAATATGGGGGGGGGGGTAGAACACCTAAAAAATAAAAATATAAAAATTCCTCTAATATATTTAACGAAACCTACTTTGGTACTCGTACAGTTTAATCAAGACATTAAAAAATGAAAATATCGAAAAAAGGTTATATTGTACGTATTCGTTATGGAACAAAGTGCTCTGAAAAAAAATTCACTTAATCTTATCAAGTAGTTTTTATTTTACAGCGAAAAAACAATTTGTTATGATACCCAGCAAAAGGTTCGAGTTTTAGGAAGAAAAACTAATAATAAAGATGGGGAGGGAGTGTCGGTGAACTGGAATTATCTCCCCATGGCATGTACAACAAATTTCATAATGGCTGACTTCAATACGCTCTCATAAAAAAACGTATTTTTCTGCTGTAAAAGAAAAACTACTTGATCAAATTTAATGAAATTTTTTTTCAGAGATCTTCAGTCCAAAACGGATACGTACAATATAACCTTTTTTTTGATATTTGCACTTTTTTAATGTCGTGATTGAACTGTACAAGTGCCCTACTTTTATTATGTAAGTAATAATGAATAAAGTAATAATGAATAAATATCGAAAATTTCAGGAAAATATCACAATTATTTGATTTTTTGCTAGATTTTTAAAACATGGCTAAAAAACGTCACTACATAGGAACGTTGTTTTAAAGCATGCATCGATAATCTAAACACAATTTTTGTCTCGCATTTTCATTATTTTTGTGGGGACCCTGCGTAAACGTTTGCTTTCCAAGAACCGCTCCCTTAGCAGATGCGCAGGTCCGTGGAAAACTTTTTCAGGCCAAAAAAAAAAAAAAAAAAAAAAAAAAAAATGCCAAAGAAAATGCCGAATTGATTTTAAACTCCAAACTGTTACACGTACTAAATAAAATAAATTTAGAATGAAATAAAATAAAAATTTCAAATGAATCAAAATCAAAATAATTTAAAATGAACAAATAAAATAAAAAGGTACTTATACAGTTTAATGACGACATTAAAAAATGGAAATATTGAAAAAAATTTTTTTGTACGTACCTGTTATAGACTGAAGTTCTTTGAAAAAAAATTTCACTTCATTTGATCAAGTAGTTTTTTTTTACAGCGAAAAACAATTATTTATCACGACGACGTCAACGTGCCCATTTTGGAAATGTACCTAGCAGAATACCTCCATTTTAGGCCAGATTTCGCAATCTAGCCTTTTTTTTTTTCGCCAGAATGAGATGCGCACATCTGCAATTTTTTTCCGTTTTTTTTTTTATTTTTAAAGCAGAATACGATTGAATATGCCAAGAAATTGAAGAATGCAAAGAACTGAAGAATTTTTTACGCGATTATTTTCGAAACATGCGCAGTAGTGTTTACCGATGTATTGGAAAATTCAAAATGGTGCCCGACACTCTCTTTAACATGGTAAGTTTGGGAAAAGGTGTTATAAATAATAAACTACACAAAATACTATTTAAAAAACACCGAATATATGTCAACTTATGTCACGGTAATATATATTGAGCGAATTTCTAACAGTACTTTGTCTAGTTTATTATTTATAACGTCTTTCCTGAAGTTACTGTGTTAAAGAGAGACTCTGGCGCCATTTTGAATTTTCCAATACATCGGTAAACACTGTATGCTTTTCGAGCTGAATAAACATGTTACATTGAATAAAAACACTAAAAACATATCCATATACAGTAATACAAACCCTAAGTTTGTTTTTTTTAATTCGAAAATTTCGGTTGCATATTTCTAATTTTTCTAATATTTTATTTTTATTTTCTTCTGTTACAAATTAAAAAAAAAAAAAAACACTCCAAAAATGGCATCTGTCTTCAAAAAAAAAAAAAAAAATTCTCATTCTGGTGGGAAAAAAAAAGGGCTAGATTGGCCTAAAATGGAGGTATTCTGCTATGTAGGGCAGTTACCGGCCCTTGGGGAAAGCTACCTGCCCTTGGGGAATTCCTGGGCGCTGCAATAACATTTCCAAAATGGCCACCTTGACGTCGTCGTGATAAATAATTGTTTTTCGCTGTAAAAAAAAAACTACTTGATCAAATGAAGTGAAATTTTTTTTCGAAGAACTTCAGTCTATAACAGGTACGTACAAAAAAAATTTTTTTCAATATTTCCATTTTTTAATGTCGTCATTAAACTGTATAAGTACCAATAAAAAGTACAAAATAAAAGTATAAATGAAATTTACTCAAAGAAAAAAAAAACAAAACAGAAAACACGCTCTATAGAAAAAAAGTGAAAGAAATGTAGTTGTGAAATGAAATAAAATAGCGCATGAAAAAAGTTAAAGAAATTTAGTTTAGATATTGATTTCAATTTGTACATGGACCACTGACAGGGGGGGGCAGTTTGGCTTTTTTAATGCCAAATTTAACGAATTTGGCTTTTTTAAAAGCAGTTTGGCCTTCAAAATTTCTGTTTGGCCTTTTTTCTAATTTGGCTTAAACTTTGGCCTTTTTCTGATCATTTTATGTAAATATTTTATAATAGTAATTATTAAAGAAAAAGACATAATTAAGTAATTTAAAAAGTAGTTCGGATGTCGAAACTTGCAAGTTTTTTAATTTTGGCTTTTTTTTTTTTTTTTTCTCAATTGGATGAGAAAAACAGCCCCGGAATCAACATCTGCTAACATTTGTCATTAGAGGAAAAATGAGCTAAAGGAATCTTACACCTAAATGTTTAAGGAACCTCTCAGAGAGTTCACAGTGGAGTATGAAACCGTTCTGGAGAGATTCTTTTTAGTACTGGTTTAGTGCTGGCACCTTGGCTTTGTCCTGTCAAGTCACCCCGTCCGGTCACTGAGTTATTTCTCCTCTGAAATAATTAATGTTTTTAATTTTTCGTTTGGAATTCTTTAAACCTAGTACTTTGAAATTAATTGAATCAATTTATTTTCAATTTATGGAAATTTGAAAACTTATAACTGTTAAATCATCTTTTAAATAGCTATTTAAAGTTGTATTTAAAAAGAAATGTTTAAAAATAATCTTATACTTTTCCTGAGTAAGTCTCAAAAGTTTCTTTAAAAATCAATAATTATAGATTTTCTAACTATCTTGGATTAATAAACGCATTTGTCTTAATAATGATGCATAAATTTTCTTGGAAACAAAATCTACTTTTAGAGTTATGACTAAAATTAAATTTATCAATATTTTAGAGATATTTTAAGTTGATACCTCCCACCCCCTGAGTAAGTTTGGTATTGTGGCGACTGAAATAATTCTTCTCTAAGAATATAGTAGACAAATAGGAACTTATGTACAAACTGTACCAATAAAAATGGCATGGGAAAATTGGCACTAGTAAAATGGTAAAATTGGTTAAATATGGAAAAATAAATAGCAGGAGTGAAAGATATAGAGAATAAGTTTATGAAAGTCTTGGGTGCAATGTATGAAGGGAAAACATTAAGAAGTTTGGTAAATTAAAAATAAATCATATCTATATTTAAAAGTAGATGTGGAGTCCCAGCTAATAACCAATTACCTTTCAATCTCGCCGCCATCTTAGAAATCTGTCGATTTATTCATTTTAATGTTTTCTTCAGATTTCATAGATGCTAACTCCAAAGCATTTAACCTTATATATGCACACATTAACAACATGCCACTACCCCCCCCCAAAAAAAACAAAAACAAACCCTGAAAAAAAAAAAAAAAAATGATACCTGTACATTTTTTTTTTTTCGATTTTTTTTTTTTTTTCGGTTTATCGAACGTTATTTGATACTATTTTTTGTTTTCTTTTACACTGCCATCCCTCCATTTTTCTTTTGTTGGTTTATAGTATTTCCGGGTGGGTATCCTGACAACGATAATCAAGGTTACATTTGGGGCAAATACTTTAACAACCTCCCCCCCTCACAAAATGGCCGTTAGTCCTTATGTTGATTTACTTCCTGTGGAGTATTTTGTTTACTCCTCTTTTCCTGACTCTTTATCAACACTGCACATACATTACCTTTGTTTATATTCTTAACTCCACCTTCACACTTTTCTTTAAAATGCCGATTTTTAAAGGTTTTCAACTATGCTGATTAAGAAAATCTTATTTATATTTGGCAGATACAAGTAGTTTTCGAGATATAAAGACCTGTATTATGCATTTTAAATTAGTGGCGGCCAGATTTGTACGCACGCGCGAGAAATAAATTTAATTCTCTCCGACCGACACTGCCACCCCCAATTTTTTTGTTGGTCTATAATATTTGCGGGTGGGTATCCTGACAACGATCATCAAGGTTAAATTTTGGGGCAAATATTTTTACCCCCCACACACACACACAAAATGGGGTGCCTAGTCTGATAGCCGTTCTTAACATGGGGAAGTTGGAGAGTTTATTCTGAAAGCCGTTCTTAACATTGGGAGGTTAGGGGAGTCCATTCTGAAAGTCGTTCTTAACATGAGGAGGTTGGGTGTGTCTATTCCGAAGTCGTTCTTAACATGAGCAGGTTGGGGTTGGCCAACAACAACAACCACCATACTTCAATTTTTTAAAGGGGGAGGGATGATTCCACTGGGCAACACCAGTTAACGGGTCCTGCTAGTATTTAAAGAATTTAAGTTAATAATCTTGTGAAAAACACAATTTATCTTCTTTCGTAGAAGAAATTCTGGTTACTCTTAAAATGCTATCCTGTTAGAAATGGGTAATCACCGTATGTAAAATTTATATGCGAGACTGATCTCTCACTGTAAATTCTAAATTAATTGTTTTACCCAATTTTTTCAAGATATTCAAACGTAATTGTCTAAAAAAGTAGATCTTTTATTTTTGGGGGATGGGCGCACCTTAGAGTTCTCATCTACAAATTTACCAACTTTTCCTTAAATTATTTAATATGAAAATAGTACTAAATATTCTTTAACGTTTTCTTGTATAATGTTAAAAATATATAAGCTGCAGAATGTATTGTAATGAAATTATTTGCCTAAATATTAAAAATAAAACCGTTCCCTATTAAATCAAAACCGAAAAATATGTTTGGAGAGGAAGCAAAGCATAACTGTTAAAAGTACACTTTTCTTTAATTTTCAATTTGGCCTTTTTTTTTACCTAAAAAATGTGGCATCACATTTGAATGTGACCTTTTTGGCCTTTTTTCCTGAAAAATTTAGCTTCAAACATTTATTATAGTCTGGCAACCCTGTCACTGAAAACCTGCGCATGTCTTAAGGGAGTGGTTCTTGGAAAGCAAACGTTTGCCAAGGGTCCACACTCCTCATCAAGTGCCAAAAAAATATTATGAATCAAATTTAATTAAAGAAATTCATAAAAATAAAATAAATACACGCTCGATTGAAAAAAAAAAGAAAAAAGAAAAAAGTGTATGATACGAAGAAAGTGAAAGAAAACCTCAGGGAGCAACCATTAAATTAAAACCCGTTTACGTAGGGTCCACGTTCTCTGTGAAGTGCCGACTGCCGCGAAACGTTTATTGCTAATCGTCTTTTTCTTCTTTGTTTCAGGATGATAATTCAACAAGATTCACAATTTTGTTTCAGGTTTTATTCATATCCGGGTTCGTTCAAAAACTTATATTTCGTTTGATAATTTAATAAAGGCGGACGTACAAGAGTGCGGCTGCGGCCCCTCTAGCGAAATCGCCTCGGCTCCGACGTTGTACGCAGTTCGTTCAAGGGAGTGGTTATTATTCCGAAAAGGAAAGAAATTTTGGCGTGTATGACCTTTTTATTATTATTTTGGCTTGAATTTTGCGTTTTTCGGATTATTTTGTTATGTTTTTTTTTGTTTTTTTTTGGGGGGGGGATATTTGGGGAGGGGCGTGTTTTTTGTTTTCGGGATGGATACATTCTTTTTGGTCGTGTTTTTTGTTTGGATGGATTTTTTTTTCTTGTGTTTTTTTTTTGGAGGGGATATTTTTTTGTTTAGCCGTGTTGTTCTTTTGGGGGGGGGATAAACATTTTGGGGGGGATATTTGGGGGGGGCGTGTTTTTTGTTTTCGGGATGGATACATTCTTTTTGGTCGTGTTTTTTGTTTGGATGGATTTTTTTTTTCTTGTGTTTTTTTTGGGGGGGGATATTTTTTTGTTTAGCCGTGTTGTTCTTTTGGGGGGGGGATAAACATTTCAATTTAGCTTGAACTTGGCGATTTTCGGATTATTTTGTTAATGTTTTTTTAACCGGTGCGGAGGGGGGGGCGTATGGGCACAAGTTCCAAACATTTAAAAACATTAGAAACACTTCAAACATTGGGGAGGCATTTAAACCATTAAAAAAATCACATTTTTTTTTTGAATTGTCAAGATTCATTTTTTCCAGTAATATCGGTTTACCAAGTTTCTGGAAGTAATAAAATTTATTACTAATAAATGATAATTTTAGTTCAATTTAACGTTTCCGGAAGTAATAAATGTTAATTTTGGTAAATTTATTCTTTCCCTTTCTGGAAGCAATCGTTCGGCCATAATGATGTCTCCCCTAGATTTGGATAGCAAGTGCGCAAAAAAAAAAATGGCGTCTCTAATTTCGGCAATAAAGTGTAGAAGCACCAAACTTGGAAATACGATTTTAAAAAATAGCGCGGATCACTGACTGCACTAGCACCTCCAAGTTTAATTAAAGTTTTATGGGTTTTTTTTTATTCAATTGTAAGGTTAAAGTACAGATTAGGTATAAAACACGCTCCCCTCCCCATGTTAAGAATGGCTTTTTAAATAATAACGTTATTATTTCAGCACAGATCATGAAGCATGATGGAGTACCGTTTAATTTTATTTATTTTATGCTTCGGTCACAGTTTAAAATACTGATTTCTACCTTTGATTTTGACGACAGGTGACCGAAAAAAATAATGACGTCTCCATTTTTGGCGATAAACTGTAGAAGTACCGACAGTTTCAAATAAAATTCCCATTCATTTTCTCTCTCTCTCTCCCTCTCTCTCTCTCCTTTTTAAGACTCTCTTTGTAATTGTAATAAAACAAAGAAATTAAAGGATTGTTTTTTCTCTCGTATTTATAAGTTTCATCATGTAAAAATCTTGTTAAATGAACCTGAACCTCTACGATCTGTTCAGTATCTGTTGTACAAATTTGACAAGCCAGAAAGTGGGTGCTCATTTTAAGTAAAATTTACACGGAAAAGTGATTACCTACTTTTAAAAAAAGTAATTTCTTCATATCATGAAAACTAGTTTTTTTTTGCGTCGGAAACGGTTAGCAGATTCGTTTTTAGCACACCGAAATCTACAAAAAAATAAATAAATAAATAAAATTGTTCTATACGAACGTGAGACGGGCCTTAAAGTAAAATTTTACCAAAAAAAATGTTACTTTAATAAATAGAAGATTTTTTTAATCTCAAGATATTTGTACACACATGCAGAGAGTGATCCGTGCTGAAATAATAACGTTATTATTTTAAAATCCAACTCTTAACATGGGGAGGGTGTTTTGTACCTTACAATTGGATTAAAATTATATATATATATATTATAAAAGTTTAATTAAACGTGGAAATACGATTTAAAAAATAGCGCGGATCAGTAAGTGCATTAGCACCCAATGGCGAAGAGAAACGAAAAAAAAAATTGAATCGAACTAAACCTAAAGCTTAGAATTCATTTAGGGTTAGGTTAAGGTTAAAAAAAAAACAGTTGTTCAAATTCTGTGGTGAATACTGCTATTAGAAATCGTTTCGCTTGAAAATAAATATTTTCATCTAACGAGAAACGAAGGAATTGGTATTCATTGCTTCCGATAATCAGAGACTAAAAGCATTAATATGCGTCATTGCCGATATTTATATCTTGAAAGCTTTTAGTTTAGTAATTAATCTTCAGTAATCAAAAAAAATTTAAAAAGAAAGATAAAAAGATGTAGAAAAATATCTAAGAGTATCTTAAGAAAGTGTCCTTGAGTTTTAAAATAGGCAAGGCCAAGGTTGTCAGTGTAAAGTAATAATAATAATTATTAAATGAGCGATATTTTAAATCGGTAAACCTGAATTTTATCTTTAAATCTTACATGTAAAAAGAAAATACAATATATTGAAAAATATATACGGAATATTTTTTTTTTTTTTTTTTTTTTTTAAAAACGTTCTGTGCTTGCAGGTGTCATAAAGGTTGTTATAGCAGACGCTAAATATTTCTTAGCTGGTCACAGTTAAAAGTGATTTTTAATTGAATTCTTAACTGACAAGTTGCCCTTTGCTTATTATTATTAGTAGTAGTAGTATTAACAGATTAATTGTGAAGACGAGCCAAACTAAAATAGACTCGTCCGGAAAAATAATATATATATATATATATATATATATATATATATATATATATATATATATATATATATATATATATATATATATATATATATATAAAATAAAAAAATATATATATATATATATAAAAGCGACAGAACAAAGACGTCATTTAAAAATTGAGAATTGGATGGGAGGAAGACATTTATAGAATAAAATAGGAAAATTTAATCATTTATCCAGTATTTTTTTTTAATGCTATACATTGTTGTTACTATTGATTACCTTGCGCATCTCCGCCACTGGTGAAGACACCAATGGCCCTCCCCTGATAAGATCCTTTCTCCACATAAACACCTTCTTTGCCAGGAACCGCCATCACGCTGTCGTTACGACCGAAGACTGGCTTCACATTCGTTAAGACACCCCTCGGCTGGGTATCAATCTCTCTTTTTGCCATTTTTGGGGGCAAAAGCAAAGAGTGGTTGAAAACAAAGTGATCTTCCACCAACCAACAATCAGCAGCTTTTTGGCTGCGTTCAAGTCAGGTTCGCCTTCGCGTTTGCAAGCGACCTTCAGCAAGTGTTACCTTCAGATGTGAAGGTCACGGCGAAAATTGCCGAACGCTATGCGCGCCGTTCGGCAATTTTCGTAAGTATGTAAAAATTAAAATAAACAACAAAAGCGAAAAAAAAATGTTTTTCTCTCTTTCTCAAGCAAATTTTCTAAACTTACAGTTTGTTGTTTGGAAAAGTGATTAAATAAACAAGCCTTAAACACTAAGAATTTATTTTAAATAAACTCTTGGTGTCATTTTAAAGTAATAGTCTCATTTACTTTTCAGCCTCGCTAAAGATGCATTCGTTCTGTAGTTTTTAACGTACTCATATTTATTGATCCGTGCTGAAATAATAACGTTATTATTTAAAAAGCCATTCTTAACACGGGGAGGGTGTTTTGTATCTATTCTGTACTTTAACCTTACAATTGAATAATAAAAAAAAAAAACTTCAAATAAACATTGAAATACGATTTTAAAAAATAGCCTGGATCGGTATTTAATCTTTTTAGAAAACTAGTATTTTGTTTTGCTAGAAAAACAATCTCTACGACAATTATCACATATTTGAAAAGAACGGAAAATTTTGTGTAAGTTTTCAGCGTCCCAGATTTTCTTTTCATAAACATAATTTTACATGGTTTGCAGATTTTAAAATTTTGTACCTATTTACAATGCTTCCCCACGGGACAGAGTTAGACATCAGGGTCGTTTTTTAACGCGGAGAAAAGGTACAAAAATAAAAAAATTGTCTCAGTCGTGAAGGGGTCTTCCTCCACTGACAGAGAACAAGAAATGGAAGTGCAGCATCTGAAGAACAGATACTACAGTTTGATCTTGGCCAAAAGGCCTAGTAATTTTAAAATTTTATAGCAAAGTTAAAAAAAACATTATTCAAGATTTTAAATTTTTTTTCAAAAAAAAACATTTTGTATAGGAATAAAAATACACATCACTCAATAAAAAAACTTTAAAAAAGGTTAATTTGTAGTTTAGCGGAGTAAATTATTTGACAGACATAAAATCATAAAAAAAACTTTTTTTTTTTGTAAAACAGAACCAAAGACTGAATTAAAACCAAAAAAAGTTTAATTTTTATTATTTTTTATCATTTTTTATTAGATTAAATGTATGACAAAAAAATTGGCCTTTTAGATTGGCATTTTTAAGGCCAAACTTTTCCATTTTTTTTTAAGTAGTTTTATGGAACCATGATTTTGGCAGCCATGTTTCTTTTGTTGTTGTTGTTTTTAGTAAATGTGCACTTCAGGTGCGTAAATTATTGTTTAAACACTAGTGGCCAAAAATCATGGTCCCATAAAACTGCTTAAAAACATAATAGTAATAATAACAATAACAATAATTTTGGGGGGGGGGACAAACAAACATGACCGCTAAAATCATGGTTCCATGAAACTGTTTAAAAAAAATGCCAATCTATCAAACTTTAGAAAGGTCAGATTTAAAAAAATATATGGTGGCTACACTCTTTGGTGTCGAGTATGGTGCCCGGAAACCTCGTCTATTTTTGTTAGGTAGGAAAACTGGTCCATTATTGAATAAAATGACCGTTCTTGACGGAGATATGGTGTAGCTTAGATAAGTAGACTGCAGTGCACAGCAGCGGACCCATTCTGCAAAAATCTGAACAGTTAGGTTACGTGACATACACCGGTGCAATTGACCCTTTTTACGATGATTTATCTAGCCTTTGGCAGGGTTGCCAATTTAGCGGCTAGATCTGGCTAGAGTTCGTTTGGTTGGTTAGTTGGTTGGTTGTTTTTGCTTTACGGCATATCAACCTTTTCCCGGTTATTTAATGCCAAATCCAAAGATTTTGGAAAAAAAAATTTTTTAATAGAATATATTTGTTGTTTTCATGTTGGTTTCTATTTTACCCATAGTTGGGACCCTAACAGGTACTACCACTCCGGGTCAGAGTGGACCTGGGAGCAATGGTAATTAAAGGGTGGCTCCACACTCCCCAAAGCCCACAAGCTGGGGCCTCACCACTGGATATAGTTTAAGGTCATATCCAGGACCCCCATTGAGGGACTTTTACCCTCTGCAGGGGGGCAGTAGTCGGCGTATTCTAATGCCCCACCGACAGGGCCAGAGTTCGTTTGGAATCTAGCGGGTAAGTTTTGGATCTAGCGGCTAGCGGTTTTTTCCTCTAAAATCTGGAGATTTCGTTTTGAAGAAATTGAAACCGGAAAAAAAAAAAAAAAAAAAAAAAAAAACGCAAACAAACATTAATTAGTTTATAAGATATACACAGCTAACAGCGGCCAGGTCAAGACAAGTCTAAGAAAAGTTCGGTGTTTTAATATTCAACTGTAAATTTTGCCAAGTAGGTGTGAAAGTGAACACTTCAAAATAGATAAGGGTTCAGGAGTGACATACCAATAAGAAATAATACAAAATAAACTAGGAGAGTCATTGATTCTCCTAGTTTATTTTGTATTATTTCTCTCAGAGTCAATGATAACAATCTGGAAATAGGATCCCTAACTTGCGGGTTTGTGGCCCTGTTTGTTTCATTTTTATAGCCAAGATACGTTAATTCAGGCTTATATCAATTTTTAACTAGCATTTTTTATTCTTTATTTTTAGCAAAATTATTTTTTTTTTAAATAGGATTTTAAAAGTAAATTGGGTTTGTTTTACTATACACAGATTCGAAAAAGTTGTGAAAAAACAAACATAACAATTAAATGTTATCAAAGGCAAGATAAGTTACTCTTCTACCTATATGGACAAGTTTTAGTCCTGTTGAAACTGAAAATCATTCTGACAACTTATCAGAATATCTTAAATTTTAATGGTAAAAAGTAATTTATTAATACTTTAACTAAGTTGTGCTAAATCATTTGGAAAAAAAAAAGAAAAGAAAACAAATGATTAAAATAAATCGTTCATGAATTACATTGCTTGTTTTTTAACATTTGAATTATTAAATATAAATAACAATAATGTGACAAATAATTTAAATAACATTAATTAAGGGTAGGTATATTGAAGCGGTTTCGGTTTACTGACCAATATTACCAACTAATTTTGTCTCTTTTTCAGTCATTAATTAATTAATTAATCGACTTATTATTTTGTTGTCTGATTTTTGCAATTTCTTAAAACTGTTTATTTTTCAAATGTTAATTTGTTTTCTGGGAGTTTGTGGATGTGATCCTTGTGCATTATAATTGGATACAACAATGCATTTTAAGTAAAAAGATCACTATTGTCTAATTGCCTGTCGAAATTAATAAAAATAAATTCAACAAGTCGGAAAAATGATCGAGTAGAACATTACAATTACAAGATTCCATTACTATCGATTACTATATTGTCCTTTTGACTACTCTACACTCTTTAACCCTTATCCTTGAGTGGCCTATCGGCCTTGATAAGTAGTGACGCCTATGTAAAAAAAAAAAAAATTTGAATCTGTCGAAAAATGCAGTTTTATGTTTCTTTTATTGCAGTCAATACCGACTGATGTTTTTTTTGTTTGTTTTAGTAAAAAAAAAAAAAAAAAAAAAAAAAAAAAAAAAAAAACAAAGCTCAAATGAGAAGATCTAAAACTTAGATCTTTTTTTTTTAAGAATTTCTTGGGGTTTTTTGTCATTTTTGGAATTTTTACTAATTTCGACATGATAAGGTAATAATGTTTTTACTTATAATGTATTTTTAAGTTTTATTCAAGTTGATTTTTTGTTGTTATTTTTATTATGCAAATATTTATTTGAATTGTATTTTGCGACAATTTCTTCGGTGATATTGTGATCTAAAATTTATAAATTTAATTTTTTATAAAAATTGTGATTTCATAATTTGTTTCTTACACAAGCAAAACCTCCCACTAACCTTAACTCCAAATAGCAACACATTAATATTTGTGAAAAAGTAATATTTATTTGCAAAAGTCAGACACATTAATATTCGCAAAATGATATATTTATCATTTTGCGAAACAGACAAATTCGGTGCCGGGAAAACTCGTCCCGGGAAAACTCGACCCCGGAAAACTCGTTCCCTTTCGCTAGGTAGGAAAACTGGTCCCTAATTGAATAAATATCGATTGAAAACACATTTTATGATCGTTCTTGAAGGAGATATTGTTTTTTAAAATAAACTATAGCCCTCCCCCCATAATATTTTTTTTTAAATATTTTTACTTGTTTAATGTTTTTTTTTTGTGTTTTTAATAAAAGCGTTTATTATGTTCATAAACGAGACCACATATTTTTTTTTATATTAATATAAAAAGAATTTACTTATATACTGTTGTTTATAAAAGGGTAAAATCGATTTTTCTACCTCGCCGACTATGTTGTTTATTTAATTTATTTGGAATCGTTTATTTGGTAAAGAAAAAAAAAACAGAAAACAAACAAAAAACATGTCGAGTGTTACGGGAGAACGAGAAATAATACCCGGTATATCATATCTGAGGGGGTCTTGATAATTGCTAAAAAATAGAAAATTAAAGAAATTACTGAGGGAGATTTGGTTTTAAAAAGAAAATAATAAATTTTAATATTTTTTAAAATATAATTTAGAGAGAGAGAGGGGGGGGTAAAACCTATATCTCCCTTCGAAAAGCAACAACAAAAAATGAAATTAAAAAGATTCTTGATAAACGATAGCGGAGTTTTCAATAAAATTGATTAATAAATTTATTTAGTGATTACTTTCTCTCTTAATGATTGATTTTAGAATTTTGAAGTAAAAATTTAAAAAATTAAAAATGAGTTAACGGGAGATTGTTAGCACATGGCATCTCTCGCGCCAAAAAAATATTTCGCTTTTAATTTATTAGTTAATTTTTGCAAAATTTGACAGGACGACAATAAATGTTGATAATTGATAAAATTATAATTTTAAATAACGCATGAGTGTATTTGGTATGAGAGAAAACAAAAACATAACAACAAAAAACTATCATAATTAAAAAACAAAACCAAAAGCGTAACGAAGAATCGAATCGCTCCCTGTTTTTTAATATTTGGGTTTTTTTTTTTTTTTATTGTTTTTATGACTCCAAAAAACATCGTTAAAATAAGAACAAAAAAAAAATTATAATTAACTTTGTATGAACATAATAAACGTTTTAAAATAAGTTAAACCACTAAGAACTTAGCCAGTTAGGTAGAAAACGGACACTTAGAAAGTCGATTTTATTTAAAAAATAAACAAAAAAACATTAAACAAGTAAAAATATATTTTTTTAAATATTATGGGGGGGGCTATAGTTTATTTTAAAAAACAATATCTCCTTCAAGAACGATCATAAAATGTGTTTTCAATCGATATTTATTCAATAAGGGACCAGTTTTCCTACCTAGCGAAAGGGGACGAGTTTTCCCGAGACGAGTTTTCCGGAGACGAGTTTTCCCGGGACGAGTTTTCCTAAATTCGACAAATTCATATCGGCACATATTTCCATAATTAATATTTTATCCTGTTACTGCTGCGAAAAAGTAATTAATAAAATCTGACAATCATTTTGGGAGCTAATTAAAAAATTGAATTTTTTTTTATCTCAACTCTGTAAATTAGAATTTACAATTTATTATTCGACAAGGAATATAATTTGAAACTTATAATTTATTGTGTGTGTGTGTGTGTGTGTGAGAGAGAGAGAGAGAGAGAGAGAGAGAGTGAGAGGGAGTTTCCGTTCTGTCTCCACTTGGATCTTCCGACCACTCTGTCGTATCAATTAAGATAAAAATGAAATGTAAAAAGTCTTCAGACGTACCTCTCCATCGTACAATATATTGATACTCTATGGCAGACTGAGATAGCTTCCGTACATTTATATAAGATCTACCTCTGCATTCCATGTTTAAAAAGGATGTGTCCTCTATAGTATCAGTCCTGATAGAATGATTAATTGTAGATATTGACCGTTTCATACCCTCGAAAAAGTTCCACCAAAAACCTAACAGCCAGCCATCTTTTTCTCCAGAATGTGCTGCTGCCATTGCGCACAGAAATCACTTTTTCCATTGCTTCAAACATAATAGATGTGCTGAGACTAAAGCTGCTTTCAGGACTGCCAGTAACCATTGTAAAAAAGTAATAAAATATGCAAAGAGTTGTATGCTCAGTCCGTCAAGTTCAAAGTAGCTGAGCAGTGGCTTGGTTCCCACTAGTTTTGGCAAATAGCAAACAGAATCCTGAGCAGAAACGTGTGCTCTATCCCAACTATCATCAATGGACCTGAAGTAATCTCGTCAGCATCATACAAAGCCAAACTCTTTGCCAAGAAATTTGTAGCTAATTCTATCCTTTGCGACAATAGCCGCCAACCCCCAATATTTCCTCCTGTATCAGAAAACATGCTATGTGATATAAAAATATCAGTATGTGATGTTCTCAAGCTAATCGAAAACCTTGATTCCAGTAAAGCAACTGGCCCTGACGGTATTCCAATTATAGTACTCAAAAAACTTCAACCAGAACTAGCACCCATACATACAAAACTGTTTAAACGGTGTCTTAAGAATTGCTTCCCATCACCCTGGAAATCTCATCAGTTTGCCCTGTATTTAAGAATTCAGGTGATCGGTCATCTCCCTCTCAGGCCAATAAGTCTCCTGTGCATCATGAGTAAGATGCTGGAATCTGTGTTAAATAGAGAAGTAATCAACCATCTCAACAAAAATAACCTTCTTAGTGACACATAATATAGTTTCCGTTCTGCTTGATCTACAGCAAATGTACTTACAGTTATATCTCATAGGATAAGCGAATCTCTCGACGGAGACAACTTTTCTAGGGCAATTGCTCCTGACATATCAAAAGCCTTTGATAGGGTATGGCATAAAGGTTTACTTCACAAGATCTCCAGCTATGGTATAGCTAGAAATGTCTTCTCAATTATCAAATCATTTCTCTCTGATAGGTTCATAAGAGGTTGATGGGCAGAAATCAGAAGCTCACAGTATTAATGCTGGAGTCCCTCAGGAGTCCATCCTGGGCCCAACTCTCTTTCTGATTTACATTAATGATTTTCCAAATCACATCCTTATATCATTTGTAGACATTTATGCTGATGACACTAACATCTATGGTAGCACATCTAAGACCGTAAACGACCAAGTTCTCTCCAATTCTCTCTCCTCTGATCTTGAGCGCGTGGTACAATGGGGAAAGGAGTGGCTGGTTACTTTTAATGCGTCTAAAACCAAGCTTCTATCTTTACATCATCAACGCTCTGATGAGGGAGGCCTCATGTTTTGACAAGCTTCTGGGCTTGACCTTTACTCCTGATCTGAAATGGAACACATACATCAAATCTGTTGCCAAGGCCGCTAGAAAAATGGTGGAATCCTTCTATCGATCCAGTAGATATCTCACTGCTGATGCAATTCTCTATCTATATAAGAGCCAACTTCGTCCAAGGATCGAGTACTGTTGCCACATCTGGGCAGGAGCTGCTAGAGAAGACTTGTTTTGCCTTGATAGAGTTCAAAATAGACTTCGTAGCCTCATTGGAGATATCCTTTTATCTTCCCTGCAACCTCTTTCTCATAGAAGAGATGTAGCAAATTTGTCTTTGCTTTATCGTTATTTTCATGGCAAGTGATCGACTGAACTTCGATCTATGGTCCCCCCCTCGTCAAACTTTCACAAGAAACACTCGTCTAGATGAAAACACTATCAGTAATTCCCCCCACTTTTTATGTGTGTCTAAACCTAAACATAGATTCCATGATCAAATCTTCTTTCTTAGAACTGCACGCCTGTGGAACTGTCTTCCGTTTTCCTGCTTTCCAGCTGACTACAATATGGTTGTCTTCAAGTCCAATGTAAACAAGTTCTTGATAAGCCGTTCACCTTAAGTTAACAAATTTACTGAATTTCCCTTACTGACAATTACTATATTGTCCAATTGACTACTGTACACTTTTTAACCCTTATTCTCGAGTGGCCCCTGGACCTTGATAAATGGTGATGCCTATGAAAAAAACAAAAAAAATGTATGGTACTTATGCAGAATACTGATTGCACTGAAATAATAACATTATTTATTATTTAGAAACCTATTCTTAACGTGGGAGGATGGGCTTTTTTTGTTAACTATTCTGAACTTTTACCTAACAATTTGATAAACAAAGCATACCGTAAAAATTGAATTTAACTTTAAATTCATGTCTAAAAATGCACGCTCCGTACTCTGCATAACGACTAAATTTATATATAAGGTACAAAGTTAAAATCTAGTGTTTCTTTTTTTTGTTTTGTTTTTTTTTTTTTTGGAGATTTTTTTTTTGTTAATCTAGCGGGTTTTCAAAATCTCGGTTACGAAAAGTAAAAAATCTAGTGATTTTCTGGAGATTTTATGTCCCCAATCTAGCGGGTTTTGAAAATCTCAGTTGGCAACACTGGCCTTTGGTCGAAAATATTTATTTACTTAGTTATTTATTTATTTTCACTCCTTCGTTATGTTGATGTTCGAAATTTCTTTGAATTTTGTCTTTCTTTAATTCTTTGAATTGTTTATTTTTATTTTTATTATTTATTTATTTTTTTTTACTTTTAGCTTAAGTTAAGCTAAGTGAAATATAAAAGCAAGTTAAGCTAAGTGAAATATAAAAGCAAGTTAAGCTAAGCTTAACTTGCTTTTATATTAAATCAAGTTATTAAGTTAGAGCCATGCCCAAGGAACCTATATCTAAAATTTCAAGTGTTTATACCCAAAATTGGCGGAGGAGTTTAGGGTTTTGTGCTTTTAGGGCACAACCTAAGAAAACAAAAAATTCAACACAAGCTTCTGAAGCAACGAACACACTTCAATAAATTTAACAAAGAAATTTTTATTCAGGCAAATGTTCACGGGGAAATATTATCCCTGGGTAAAAGATGGACTCTGGCTACCTGGTGCTATCGCGGTAGTTATTCCCAGTGGGAATCGTCGATACCGGATGAAATAACACAGAAATGGAGAGAGAGCGAAGAAAAAGAGTCCGATCCGCTTGGTATCTCTCTCGGTAAGAAAGATGAATGTTCCAAGGGGTGCACGGATATGCTTATGCACCTTTGACTTTTGGCAGGATACACAGGAACGTGTCGAGGCAATGATATCACACCTCATATTTGGCCAGAAAAATCTAGCTGTAATCAGCTTTACTGTAGCTTTGCATCCAGGGTGTGCCAGATTGTGCAGGGTGTCAAAAACAACTCTACGATGAGTCAATAGAACGAATGGTCGAGGTGAATCCGTTGAAGTGTAACAAATGATCTGCTTGTCCAAGGTAGGCACGAGCAGGTATGTGAATTTGCAAGTTGCAAATTCAGTTGACAACGGATCCAAAGTGTCCAGACTAGGCTGGTCTAAGGCCATTTGCTGTAAGTCGTAAGTTTGGTGAGGATAGAGAATTAATGGGAAGGTGGGACAAACCGTCTGCCGCTGCATTCTGCTCACCTGAGATATGTCGAATATCGCTGGTAAATTGTGAAACAAAACCCAAGTGGCGCATTTCACGGGGAGAATATTTGTCTGGCTTAGAATGCAGTGTGTATGTAAGCGGACAGTGATCAGTGTAGATCACAAACTGACAGCTCTCAAGTGAATGTTGGAAATGTTTCACTGTGAGGTACATCACGGCCAAACGTGCTGTAACGTTGTTCTGCTGGTTTCAGCTGTCTTGAAAAGTATGCGAGAGGTTGTAACTGTTGTTGGTACTGCTGTTGTAACAATGCACCTACAGCTGTGCCTGATGCGTCAACGGCCAGTGAAAACTGGGCATCGGGTACAGGATGTGAAAATAAAGCTGTTACCAGTTTTGTTTTCACTGCTTTAAGCTGAATCTCATTAAGTGAGATTTGCTCATTTTTCTTCTTCCTGTTACGTAACAGGTCGGAAAGAGGAGCTAAGAGATTCGCACAGTGTAGGATAAAGCGTCTGTAATAGTTTAACAGACCGAG
The DNA here is from genome assembly GCF_053919585.1 of Euprymna scolopes. Taxonomy (NCBI): domain Eukaryota; kingdom Metazoa; phylum Mollusca; class Cephalopoda; order Sepiida; family Sepiolidae; genus Euprymna; species Euprymna scolopes. The sequence goes on from NC_136497.1 coordinate 111,300,203, forward strand.
GAAGTGCCTTAGTTGGCGAAGTGAAGTGAGTGGTTGAAGGTCTTGTAAAAACTTCACCTTTTCCGGTAACGGCGATATACCGTCTGGGCTGATAATGTGGCCCAGGAAAACTAGTGACGATGCACCAAAAACACATTTACCAGGGTTAATTCTCACCTGGTATCACTGAAACCGTTTGAATAGTAGGAGGAGGTGAGTGACATGTTCCTCAGGTGAGGCACTTGCCATGAGAATGTCGTCTATGGAGTAGGGTAAATCCGCTATAGTAAAGATCCATGTAAAGTCTCTCCATAATTCCAAGTCCAGAGAACGAGGAATTTGACCGTACGTGGGGATGGAGAGTGATTTACCGCGTGCAGTGTGATGGATGACACTCGGTGAGAAGTTTCAGTGGCCAGATAATGCAAGCAGCTCCGGTATCAACCAAGCAACGTGCTTGGGATAGGGAGTCTGTGATAAAATAGGCACGGTTGTTGTAAATATCCTGTGGAGAGCCTGCCGTGCTCAGCTCCCCAGACCTTAGTTTCCCTGGTTTATGTACTAATTCTACCCTATGCGACGAAGGCCATCAACTCCTCGTATTTCCTCCTATAACATACAACACGCTGTGCAACATACAAATATCTGTGCGTGAGGCTGCCAAGCTAATCAAGAATTTTGATTCCAGTAAAGCAACTGGCCTTGATGGCATTCTTATTATAGTACTGAAAAAGCTTCAACCAGAACTTGCTCCCATACTTACAAAACTGTTTAGGCGTTGCCTTAAGGAGAAGTGCTTCCCAACACCCTGGAAAACCTCATCAGTATGCCCTGTATTTAAGAATTCAGATAATAAGTCGTCTCCCTCTCAGTACAGACCAATAAGTCTCCTGTGCGTCATAAGTTGCTGGAATCCATATTAAATAGAAAAGTAGTCAACCACCTCAGCAGAAATAACCTTCTTAGTGACATGCAATATGGTTTCTGTTCTGCCAGATCTACAGCAGATGTGCTAACGGTTATATCTCATAGGATTAGTGAATCAGACAAAGGCTTCCTTTCTAGGACAATTACTCTTGACATATCAAAGGCCTTCAATAGGGTATGGCATAAAAGCCTACTTCACAAGATTTCCAGCTACGGTATAACTGGAAATATTTTCTCAATTATTAAATCATTTCTCTCTGATAGGCTCATAAGAGTAGTGGTTGATGGGCAGAAATCAGAGGTTCTCAGTATTAATGCTGTCGTTCCTCAGGGGTCCATCCTGGGCCCACCTCTCTTCCTGATCTACATCAATGACCTCCCTAAACACATACTTAAATCATTCGTTGACATCTATGCTGATGACACGACCATCTACGGCAACACATCAAAGGCCATAAATGACAAATCTCTCTCTAATTCTCTCTCCTCTGATCTTAAGCGCGTGGTTCAGTGGGGGAAGACGTGGCTGGTTACTTTTAACGCATCTAAAACCAAGCTCCTATCTTTACATCATCAACGCTCTGATCCCCATCTGGCATCAATTGAAATGGATGGCTCTCATCTAGGGGAAGCTCCATGTTTTGATAAGCTTCTGAGCTTGACCTTTACCCTGATCTTAAATGGAACACGTACATCAAGTGAGTTGACAAGGTCACTGGAAAAATGGTAGGATCCTTCTACAGCTCCAGAAGATATCTCACTGCTGATGCAATTCTCTATCTATATAAAAGCTAAGTACGTCCAAGGATAGAGTACTGCTGCCACATATGGGCAGGAGTTGCTAAAAAATAGCCTATCATGCCTTGACAGAGTACAAAATAGGCTTTGTGGCTTTAGTGGGAGATGCCCTTTTCTCTTCCCTGCAACCTCTCTCACACAGGAGAGACGTTGCAAGCCTGTCTTTGTTTTATTGTTACTTCCATGGCAAGTGCTCGTCTGAACTCCAATCTCTGGTCCCCCTCTTGCCAATCTTTGACGATAAACATGCGTCTAGCTGAAACCACTGTCAAAAATTTTCCCCACTCTTTATCTGTGCCAAAACGTAGATTCCATGAACAAAGTTCCTTTTTTAGAAGTACACGCCTGTGGAACTCTGTTCTGTTTGCCTGTTTCCCACCTGACTACAACCTGGATATCTTCAAGTCCAACATAAACAAATTCCTGATGAATGCCCCCTTAAGTAAGACACTTTATCAAATCTCCAATACTAACAATTATAACGATACTATCCCACAATAACCCTTATCTCCGAGTGGCTTCCAGGCCTTGATAAGTGGTGACTACCTTGTAAAAAAAACAAAAACAAAAAAAACAGGGCTTTTTGCATTTCTGCGCCTCCATACCAAAACGACTGTGATAAAAGTACAGTTTTGGCTTGTTTGAGTGGCAGTGGTGGCGACGGTAGTGGCGTGAAGGTAAGGAGTTATTCTGGAGTTGGCGCCTGCACAACTGCGGCTCCAGCTTGACAAGTTTTTTTACCTCATGAGTGAGTCTCTCAATGGCTTTTAAAATATGCATATCCACGAGTGGTTGGATTGTGATGTCGTTAGGTTGTGATATCATTGCGAAGGCTCGCAGCAACTATTTTCTGTATATAAAGATAAAGCAAGTGACAACAGACAAAAAAAAATCAATTATCCGAAATACAGACAGGACATTATCGAAGGACCACGTGGGGAATAAAGGGGAAATATTTAGCACGAGACAAAAATTAGAGGGAGAAAATACTTAAGAGACGAAAAAGAAGAAAAGATTTTACAATAAAATAAAATAGAAAAATATACTTTTAAAAAGGAAAGGAAGTGGTAAAAGAGTGAATACATGCATGTGTGTATTTTTTTTTTGTGTGTGTGTGTACGTAAAGCCTGAAGTTAAACGAATCTTTTTAAAGGGTACTTACGTTTTTGGCCGAGAGACGAAGAGAAATGTTATACATATATATATATATGTATATAATTTTTTTCTTCTTGGAAAAGTTCTCTTTTCTGTTTCAGTTATGTGTGACAACTAGAAATTGATTGCCTCTTGCTTGAATGGTGTGTATGTGTACGTACGTGTGTGCATGCGTGCTTGCATCCTTTTTAGCAGATAAGAAAAAAAAAACTTTTAGTCACTTTTTTTTTATGAATGCTTTTAAAGTCTGTCATTTATGGACTGCTATCTGGTGGGTCAGTGTGCGTTTTCTTCCGAGAGGATATATTAACCACGGGTGTCAAAAGATGTGGCGCTGACCCCTTTAAATATATTTATGTATATATTTATTCTCGGGTTAAGAAGAAGGCACGCCATTTAGAAATGCTTGTGTATAACGTCGGGGTCACCATTTTAGGGTTTTGTGCTTTTAGGGTACAACCTAAGAAAATAAATAATTCAACACAAGCTTCTGAAACAACGAACACAACAACTTCAATAAATGTAACAAAGAAAAGGTTTATTCAGGCAAATGTTCACGGGGAAATATTATCCCTGGGTAAAAGATGGACTCTGGCTACCTGGTGCTATCGCGGTAGTTATTCCCAGTGGGAATCGTCGATACCAGATGAAATAACACAGAGGTGGAGAGAGAGAGCGAGGAAAAGGATCCGATCTGCTTGGCGTCTCTCTCGGTAAGAAAGAGTTTTTTCCTTCAAACCGGAAGCTGTCGATTTCCTTGGGGGAGAGAAAGGATCAATGCGCCACACCCCTGATTGGTCAGTATGTGATACAGGGGAGAGGTATTAACTTGCGAAAGAAAAAAGTTCCATTTCTACAGAAGTTTGGTAGAGTTCTCAAAGGTCAAATCCTTGAACTTTGACCCCCTTAACAGCCAAATTTCTGGCTGAAAGCTAATTACAAAGATTTTCCCAAATCTCAGTATCTTGATAAAATTTCAGGTCTGTAGACTGAAAATTGTCAGAGTTATTGCGTAGGGAAAGGTACACACACACACACGTTCACTTTTATAGATATAGATTAAGGGTAAATGTTATCTTATGCTACAACAGAACACTGATCACTTTAATTTGGTTTTTTGAAAGTATTTGAGGTCGAAAGTTTTTAAAAAAAACAAAAAAAACGTGGTTATTTTTTTTTTCTTACGTAAATTTTAATGCTTTTTTTAATTGACCAAAAAATAAAGTTTTCACGGACGATTTGCAAAATCATAAACACCAAACACATTTTATGTTTTTCATTCCTTTTTTTTTGGGGGGGGGGTTTATTCCATTAACAGGTGCTTCTGCAGTTTAATTAACCGTTTTTCTGTAAGTAACGTTCCGACATTTATCATTTCAAAAAAATTCTGTTTACATTTACCCCCCCCCTTCCGCGGGATCTACTTATCTAGATATTGGAGATATTGTTCTTAAAGGCGACTACACACCCCCATAATATTTTTTTAAATTATTTTGGCTGACGTACACGAGTGAGGTCGAGGCACCTCTAGTGAAATACACATAGGCAGTTGGCACTTGTACAGTTTAATCAAGACATTAAAAAAATAAAAATATTGAAAAAAGTTTATATTGCACATACCCGTTATGGAATGAAGTTCTCCGGAAAAAAATTTCACTTTATTTCATCAAGTAGTTTTTTTTTTTTTTTTACAACGAAAAAACAATTTGTTATGATACCGAGCAAAAGGTTCAACTTTTAGGAAGAAAAGCTAGTATTAAAGATGGGGAGGGAGTGTCGGCGCTTTAAATTGAGTTATCTCCCCGTGGCCTTTCTATACTCCAAACAAAAATTTTTTAAATTCCAAGATGTCTCCCTTCAACGTGCTGTCATAAAAACGTGTTTTTCCACTGTAAAAAAAAAAACTTACTCGATCAAATTAAGTGAAAATTTTTTTCGGAGATCTTCAATTCAAAACGGATACACACAATATATAACCTTTTTCCGATATTTTCATTTTTTTAATGTCTTGATTCAACTGTACAAGTACCAGGCAGTTCGTTCGAAGGAGCGTTCATTATTCCGAAAAAGAAAAGTTTCCGAATGTCAGAATGAGGCTCGTCTGCTGGACCTACTTATCTAAGCTCCACCATTTATTTATTTATTTTGGCTTGAACTTTGCACATTATTTTACTATTGGGTTTGTATTACTGTACACATAGATTCAAAAAAGTTGTCAAAAAAACAAATATATAATAAATAAATGTTATCAAAGGAAAGATAAGTTACTTTTCTACCTCTGGATATGTTTTTAGTGTTTTTATTCAATGTAACATGTTTATTCAGCTCGAAAAACATCCAGTTTTTACCGATGTATTGGAAAATTTAAAATGGCGCCCGAATCTCTCTAAAACACAGTAAGTTTGGGAAAAGGAGTTAAAAATAAAAAATATGCAAAATACTGTTAAAAACCCACCGAATATATGTCAGCCTATGTCATAGTAACATATATTGAGCGAGTTTTTAACCGTATTTTGTCTAGTTTTTTATTTATAACTCCTTTTCCCAAACTTACCGTGTTAAAGAGAGATTCGGGCGCCATTTTAGATTTTCCACTGGCTGTCACACAGCTATCAAGGAGGATCTTAGATACCCTCAAACCAAACTTATTTATGAGGTACTTCTATCTTTGCTGATCATTTTAACAGCAGTAGATCCAGTTCTGTATAGATTGCTATCTTATTTTTATAAGCTATCACTATTTATGGTAAAAGATTATAAAATCTTATTTTTATAAAATGACTTTGTTTTCGTTTCACTTTAAGACTGTTTTATTACAAAATATTATAAGAATCTATTTTACAGGTGAAGACCAAACCTTCCACTGGATTATCACTTTTCGTTTATATCAAACAGAACTTCCATGAACAGAGTTTTCTTCTAAAAACTTCCTTTATGTGGAACTATGTGGATGCTTCACTGCAGACTAAAACTTCAAATCGAATGTCAAAAAATAGTTACAAACCATCTGCATAAGGAATCAAATTTTGTTGAAACCATTCATTAGTTTTATTTTTCTCATAGTACTTTTCATCATTTAAATAACAATCCATCCACCACACCTTATTTTCACCTTATTTTCACCTTATTTTCAACTTATTTTCACCTTATTTTCAACTTATTTTCACCTTATTTTCAACTTATTTTCAACTTATTTTCAACTTATTTTCACCTTATTTTCAACTTATTTTCACCTTATTTTCACCTTATTTTCACCTTATTTTCAACTTATTTTCAACTTATTTTCACTTTATTTTCAACTTATTTTCAACTTATTTTCACCTTATTTTCAACTTATTTTCAACTTATTTTCACCTTATTTTCAACTTATTTTCAACTTATTTTCAACTTATTTTCAACTTATTTTCACCTTATTTTCAACTTATTTTCAACTTATTTTCAACTTATTTTCACCTTATTTTCAACTTATTTTCACCTTATTTTCAACTTATTTTCAACTTATTTTCAACTGGTCTTTGGCCTTGATAAACAGAAAAACACTTCTTTTTTTTTTTTTTTGTTTTATTAAGAGGTTTTACACATGCAGGATTCCCTAGACTCAAAATTCTTGATTTCCCCTGAATACAGTTTAATGGAAACATAAACTGTTCTAAACGTTGGTGGATAACATAATGGTAATTTCTTCTGATTTCGTCTGAAAGAGAATACAAATTAAACATAGGGAGATTAAAGTATTTTTTTTTTAATTTTTAGTCCATTTCTGTTCAATTTGACTATAAAAGTTCTCATGGGAATAACGTCCTTGCCGTTTGTGACACAAAATCATTTTTTTATTTTTACTTTGTACTTTTAATGGACAGGATAAATAAGTTGCCTTGAATTAGTCAATTATTTTAGTCCAAACTATATTTTCTTGAATTTGACCTAAAAACAAACGAATACTTTGCTGAAGGGAATTTACACCTGATTGTTTTTTCAGATGTGTAGAACCATGTTCTTTGTATAATGTTTGTCAAGAACAATTAACCTTTTAAATGTACAAGACGGTAACGGAAACAAATTGCCATTCTCTCATGTTCACTGCATTGTCTATTCAAATACACACTTAATAACATGTTATTCACAAGCTTCAATTATTAGACATACACACACACACACGTTAGTACTGTGAAATTTTACACACACACTCATCACTTGGATTGTCTAAACAAACACTTTTTTCTTTTGTAATGTACATTACTTGTTACATTTCTAAAAAAAAGAAAAAAGAAAAAGGAACTTTATTAACTTTTTTTCTATTCAAGAATAAAACAAATTTTAGGCATTTTCCATCTGGGAATCTCGATGATCGCTCAAACATCGAAAATTAAACTAAGAGTAGGACCCTCCCCCACAATAACCACATGTCAGCCATCTTTTCTTGTTCTAATTTGCCCTAATTGCGTTTCAAACTAAATAAATGCTTTAAAATGTGTTAAAATACAAAGAAACTTATTCAGATAGGTATTATTGAAAAAAAAAGAATGCATAAAATAAAACAATTTTTTTTAAAAAATCCTATTTAAAAAAATAGTTCCATTACGAAATTAAATTCACCATAATGTATTTTAATTTCTTTGAAAACAAGTCAGTCATTTTAATCTGTAGCAACTGCTATGCTCGACCAGAAAAAATGTCCAGTAGGAACATTTCACAGCGATCACTGCTTTGATACACTCACACATATGAAGAACGTGTAGGTGCAACCATCACATAAAACGAAAGGAACTAAGTTATGCTCCCTTATGAATAAATACAGTAAACATACAGTGGAACATTCGAATAGGCCTGAAAACAAAGATTTGCTCGCCAAAAAGCAAATCAAATTTCTCTTCAATTTCCCAAGTGTCAACATGTGTTCAGTAAACTCAGCCGTGGGAGACATACAAATACCCGCCATGATTTTGCACACGACAAACATGAACTTTATTACCCTCATGAAAACTTACCACATTGAGCAAGGACTTTGAGTTTCCTTTAAACAATTTTATTTCAAACTATTGTTCTCATGATATGAACACACACACATGTATAGAGTGTTCTTGTAAAAAATAGCCACATGGACACTTGTGACACTCTTATCATAAAAAATCAGTAATTTCAAGCCTCGTACTATTCTCACAAAATTCTCACTTTTTCAAATTTTTCATTATTGAACCTTTCCTCTAAGAAAACACTTATGTATGAACACTTCTAAATGAAAATTTCTAACACGTAAATAAATGTTGTTTATTTCATGTTGATACAGTAATTTTCTGTTCTTTGTCGAGTGTCGTTATTTTCCAGATTTCATTTTTATTTCTTTATGTAAGGATGTGGGTTGTCAAAACCTTTTTATTAATTGGCGATCCCATTAAATTTATCTTCAATGGTCCTACTTTCGACTTCAGTAAAATTGCAACACTTATATAAATTATAAATTGGTGACCTCCCAACCTACATCCCAACAAATCTTTTAATAGTTGAAAAAATAAAAAATCAAATACTTTATGATCATATTTTAAAGTAATTTTACAGCATTTGAATTGTTGAATAAAAAGTCATTTCTGCCTTTAAATGATGCAGAATGTTCTACTTTCAGTTCTTTCTTCTTACTGTCCCTTTCTTCCTGAACTCGATTCGCGATACTGAGTATTTCCCTTCTTCACCCTCTTTCTGAAACAAACAACACGAAATCTCTTTCACCGACCGAAGCAAATGAAAAAATACTGCCAACACAAAAAAAATGCAACGTCTTTTTTATCTGTGAGGGAGCCAACTAATGCAAATGAGTACAAACTGGATTTCCTGTACCGTCATGCAGGCGCAGTGTCATTTGTGCATTAGACGTGATAGCGTTGGGCTTGTCATACATTGTCTACATAAAATTTTTAGAAAATCCTTGTAGTGGCTGATGTTTACGCCAAAAAAAAAAAAGCAGCCAAAATTGAAATGTGTAAACTCGTTTCTGTGCAACCAAATTTATACAGGCCTGAATTAATAAAAGCAAATAATTATATTTTCGACTAATTAGAGGATTTTCTAAATTTATTGGAACTCGCTTGATTGTGAGCCACTTCAATTTCTTCAAGCTAGCTTTTCTTTAATAAACTAGTTCAGTAGAAATCCACGTCCTGGCATTCTCGGTACCCATCCGCTGGGTTTTGAATCTGCTGGTATGCATACTCACACTTACAAACACACACACTGATTACTTGAACCCCTTTCATTGTCATCTGCTCACCTATAACCAACTCATCCAATTAAAGATGAATTTTTATCACTGAATTTTCTTTCTAATATAAAAACAATGAACATTTACTCTTGTTAACAACTTTTAATGAAATATAATTTATATTAATTGTTTAGTTATTAAATTAAATTAAAGAGTGTAGAAGTTTTGATAACGATTTTTTGCCCTTGTGATGCACGACCCTTTCAATACTGTCTTCTTCGATATCTCAACTAATGAATCTCGTTTTGTTTACACAAACTCTAAAATATTCACAAACATTCTATGTTTTTCCTATTACTGTAAACTTCCATTTTTAACATATATAAAATATCTCTTTTTTGAACGTATGCCTTCTAAATTTCTTATTTTGTTTTGTTTATCATATAACATATCTCTTGTTTTCTCATTTTTAATTATAAACCTAAAAATCTTTTTCACTAAAAATATTTCTTTGAAATCAGATCATCCCAATTTAAAATCAAATTAAAACCTCAAATTAAAAACGCTAGAGAACCCCTTAAAAAATAATGACTTCCCCCAAATTTCTGATACCCTTAAATCATTATGTATTTAAAGATTGGAAGTTTTCTAATAATTTTATAGATTTAAAAAAAAAAAAAAAAACTTTTAAAAAATTAGTTTTTGTTTTATAATATTTTGATTCAATTAATAATTTAATAACTAAACAATAAATAAATTTAACTTTTAAAATCCTATCCTTTAAAAAAAACTCAATAAATTGGTAAAAAAAAAAAAAAAAATAGCATAATTAAAAAAAATAGGAAAAAAATGGTAAAAAAGACTTCCAGGTAACACTGGGTATGTACAGTTATTATTCAATAAAATAAATGTGAAGATGTATAGCGAAGGACGTGTGTTTGTGAGAGGAGGATTCAAATATCTAAATTCTGCAAAAAAATCTCAAGAAGCGTTTTCTTTTTCTGAACCAAGTCCATTCCAACTATTTTAGTGAATATAAACCAATAAATATCAGCACAAAACAATATATGATCGACGTTTCTGAATTTTTTAGATGAGGATTCATTATTCATAATATTTGGATTCATCGGACTACTGTTCTCATTTTGAGTGTGATTTTCACAATGTTTCGGTCGATTTAACCTCCGATCTTCAGATGTATCTTGTTGAACTTGGGAATTACTTAGGATCTCTATCCAGTCATGGCTGACGGAATAAGAGTATGCTACCCCGTGAAGTCAATAAAGGATTCCGCTCGAAATTCCGTTCAAATTCCCGAGTTTGACAGAAACATTCCCGAGTTCGACAAGATACACCTGAAGAAGGTCGGAGGTTACATTGACTGAAATGTTGTGAAAATCACACTCAGGATGAGAACAGTAGTCCGATGAATCGAAATAATATGAATATATGATCAATTGCTTTTGATTGCTTATTTGTCTTCAAATAAAGTTGAATGGGAGATAGTGATACCATTGCTGTGGTAAAATATCATCGTCGTCTATTTTTTAGAAAATCAACAGAAATTATGTGATGACAGTGTTTTCTGTTTGCTTCCCTTTCATACACTTTCATACATTTTCATGCACTTTCATGCAACTTCATTTGTACCATTTTCGCTGCCATTGTACCAAATCTTGTTGACATAAATAATCTTGGTACTATTTCCACTGTATTTTGTTTCATGTAAGCGACTAATGTCAATATTTATTAAAAAAAAATATGAATACCAAGATATGAATAATGACAGAACATACCCAGTCTACCCATATTAACTTCCTCATAATTGTCTTTATCGTTGGATGCTGGTGGGACATACAACTGAGACGGTAGGTAACAGCAATAGTAAAGAGATGACAAACACAGATGAACAGTAAAAACAATCGATATCGTATGTTTATTCAGCACAAAAAAAGTGGGGATAGAGGTAAATATCGTCAGGAAGTGGGATTGTGTATCTTGATATCATCACTGGTGTGAGACAGGATAGAAATGTTCTGGTACTGGTCCCTTCTGCTTCTGGCCTAAACGACTAGACAAAAATGCGTATAAATCAGGTTTGGAAGTCTCCTGAACTCCCCAGCCAAGTTGAAAGAATTTATTTCTCTCCCTTGGTGAGAAATGTGACACTAGGATCAGAAAGTGGGATTGAAAATTTTATGAGTGTTGTCTGTGAAATAATTATGTAAAAATGATACAAGAACTCAGGGAACATTTAACAGATTTATTTTAACAAGTTACGATTATGAAAATTTTAACCACTGGATGTGCAATGATAGAGTCTCTTGATTTGTTTTGAATTTCCTTCTTTTCAATATTTTATTAATTATCAAGCCATTTCCTTTTTTATTAATAACATTTTGTGACCACTTAACATGTTGGTGTTGTAACGTGCAAGCACAATTAAGTGATGATACCAGTACAAAAGTTGGATAAAATGATAAAATTTTATTTTATATAATATAAAGAAAAGAAAAAGAGAGAAAAGAAAGATATTGGTTAACTTGCTGACTTTCTTTATTTGCTCCATTTTGTTTTGACCCATTGGGACATTGCATTCTATGTTTTGTCATGATTATTAAATTTTATTCCGTAATAAAATAGTTGATGTATATATATATATATATATATATATATATATATATATATATATATAAATACATATGTATAAATACATATGTATAATCTTGTGATGTCTGGTCATTTCTTCTTATTTTGTTGAATTGTGCTCTGAGTTCCATGACGGTACTGATTACCTTGCTATTTGGGTCCTAACATTCCACAATCGGCATATTACATTTTTTTAACACAATACATAATCGGGAATAAATTCCAATTTGGAATTCTCTTATTGGGACGTATCATATCAATGTACGTGTCTCATCTATATGGGACTATTTTTAAATGTCTCACTATATACAGAATGTTTGGAAAATTGCAGACATAATTTTGGAATCATGTTCTATATGTGTATAGATAATTTGGAAATGTTGGTTGCTAAAACAAATACCAATCAGCATTCTTTATTATAAGCATCTAACACATACAATGTGAATTAGTGAATACATAAACATTATTACTGTGGCAGGATCGCAGGCAAAATAATCCTGGATCTGGTGTTGCCACATATACCAACAAAACCACAAGAAAGAATATCAAACAAATATAAAAGTTGTGAGGCTCATCATAACTGGCAAGAATTCCTTTGATAACCAATATCGGGCATATGGTCTGCATCCCGCAAATGTTGACATCTTATTTCCGATAACAGAAAACAACAAACCAAATACATGGCTACTGATAAATATGATCAACATAAACCAAAGACCATGCAAAGGAAGAAATGAACTATAAAAGAAGTAAGAATGCAAATATAAAAGCAACCCCCAATCATAAAAAAACTCTTTTACATAAATAGAATATAATCGTGAAGTTACGCCATCGTTTTTCCATACATCCTATATATGTAGAGTTTCATTTTAAGATTGTCCCGGTTTCTACACGATAGAAAAGTGTTCAACCACTTGTTAACTTTGTACAATTTACATTTCACCTTGCTGTAAGCTTTCCAAGTATCTAAGATGCTTTTCTTCTTCTCTTTTGTTGTTTGCAGTTCACGTTTTTGTTATTTATAATAATACTGCTAAAATAGGTGAAGTCGATTATATCTGTCAATATAGAAATCGTTTGATATTAGCCAAAGGACCAATTAAACAATAGGAAAAAACGTTTATAAAATTTTTAGGTTTGTGCCTGAAAAAAAAAAAAAACAAAAAAAAAACTAAGGAATTTTATAAATGTGGCATTGAAACACTTAGTGTCAGATGGAAAGAGGTCATAGAAAATAATGATAATTACATTAATGATTAAATAAAGCAGATAGTATATTTTTCATTGAACCTTAAAATAATGGAAAGAACTTTTGCTACAACTTATTGAGTATTTTATATTTTATTGAAGCAAAAAGATGGTAAATCATAATGATGTTGCTGCATTTTGTTTTAACAAAAGTCCACATATAATTTAATTATTGAGATGAGTATTATTTATTAATTTATTTATTGTGGACTGTTATCCTCATCTTTCTTAGTTGTTGTTTCAACACATTTTGGCCAATCCTACCCAAAGCCGGCCAGAGGATTACTTGGCCAAAACATGGTGAAACAACAACTAAGGAAGATGAGGATAATAGTCCGCAATAAATTAATTATTAAAAGTCCCCTTATTGCCTTAGGCATGAAGGCCCTAATGATTTGTGGTGGGGGCCGGTTTTCATACAGTTGGTTGATACTTTTGCCTTACCCTAGCCTAGAATCTTTTGCTAAAATACCTCATTTATTCCAAAGGTTGATCCTACTTATATACTTGTTTTAAAATTATTTTATTTGCAAAAAGAAAGTGTTCATAAAAAAGTTCACAAAAGATACATTATTGTTTGGTCATTAAATTATTAATTGAATCAAATTGTTATAAAGCTATAATTTTGTTGAAGTATAAATTTTGTTTAAAATAATTTATAAAATGCTTGGATGTGAATAACTTTGTAATCTTTCAAACGTTTAATTAAATGAAGATTTGCTAAGAACTGTTAAGCTAGCTTAAATGACTTTCTATTTGACAGTTTAAACATTTCCAAATTTTGTGGGGCTTACAAAGTCAGGTTTTTACTTTTTCAACTATTAAGAAAAAATTAAAATGGCTGGCTTGCTGAAGTGCTTTGGCAAGAGAACAATTAAATTTGCTGCAAAATAACAGAAATTAAAGAAACCCTTGAGTATCAAAATGATGTCATCAAAGTTATCAAGAAAAGAATAATGAGCTGGGTTGGCTTCATTGTCAGAAGAAGTCTTGAAAACAATGTATACCAAATTTTCAAGGAAAATTTTCCGAGTAAAAGACCTCTGGTAGGCCTTCTAGTAGGGGGACATACCAGATGCACAGCGATGTTATACAACTGATGCAATTAACATAAGTTTTACAAATTGTAAAAAAACGAAATCTTATTTCTGGAAAACGAATTAGTACGTTTTAATAAAAGTAGGTTACTATTTCTTATGTGTTTGCATATATGGATTGGTTTCTCATCTCTGTGTGCTTTAGTAAATAAATAAATAAGTCAAAAGGCAAAAAACAAACCCACAGACACACGAGAAGCTACTTTTATTATATAAATGTCCCCTGTCTGTTAGTGTGTATGTTTGTATGTCTGCCTAAAACTTTTCTCAGCGGTACTGGGCCCCCACAAAATTGGTATCGTTGGAAAGCTTTCTCTCGCATGAATAATATGTAAAAATTGACCAAAATGATTGCGTCTAAGTAGGTGAACTGCTCGGTTTTCTGCAAGGAGGGTCATAAAATTTCACCAAATTCTAATGTAATTATTACATAATTTAAAGTAAATCCAATGTAATTCTCTACATTTCAAAACATGCTGACTCACCTCACCGGAAATGACGCCAGCTTTCTTTAATGGCAATATTGATATACTTTAAATAAGAGACCCGTTATGGGTAATTTGATAGTATAATACAGATTATAATACTCATTTATAAGTTATATAAACGGTACCAACGTGATTATCGAGTTTAAAATAGTGAAATGACAAAGAATCACGAAAAGGGGAGGGAAAAAAACTTACGCTTTAAAATATTTACCGATGGAAGGAACCAAAAACGAGTTGCCATGTTTACAAAACAAAACGATAGATTTTACAATGAACTCATACACCGGAAATGATGCCATTTTTGTAAAACTTGCCATTTTCTTTTTAGTATTAGTAACAATATGATATCTTAACTCTGTTTGTGGGGGGGGGGAGATGAGATCGCTTCAATTCTAAGAACAGATACTACACTTTGATATTAGCCAAAAGACCAAGTAACCAGTGGGGTGGTGGATATAAAGTCAGTCCCAGAAATGGCTGCAACATTTTACGTTTTAGACATTGCTTTATTTAATGTATACTTTTTACAGAACACCCGGCGTCGCCCGGGATTGAATGACACTGCTAGAAATATATAATAGAATAATACCCAACCAGTGTCGCCAGGGATTAAATGAGATAGGAGGAAATATATACTAGCAGAATACCCGGCGTCGCCCGGAATTGAATGAGAGAGGTGGAAATATATACTAGAAGAATACCTGGCGTCACCTGGGATTGAATGAGATAGGTTGAAATATATACTAGCAGAATACCTAGCATTGCCTGGGATTGAATGAGATAGATTGAAATATATGCTAGCAGAAAACCCGGGGGGGGGGCGATAATGTGGGTTGAATCATGAAAAATGATGGTCTAAATTATCCAAGACTTATGAAAAATGATGAAATGTGAGTTACTTGATTCGGGTGTTTGTAATGAAATAAACAGCGCAGACAATGTATCAAAGTTATTATTTTAGTAAGACAGGGGGCGATAATGTAGGTTTAATCATAAAAATGATTATCGAAATTAGTAACATATCCAAGAATTGTGAAAAATGATAAATCGTGAGTTATTTTAATGGTGTGTTTGTAATGAAATAAACAGCCCAGACAATGTATCAGAGTTATTATTTTAGTAAGAGGGGGAGGGGCGATAATGTGGGTTTAATCATGAAAAATAATTGTCGAAATTAGTAACATATCCAAGAATTATGAAAAATGATGAAATGTGAGTTACTTGATTCGTGTGTTTGTAATGAAATAAACAGCCCAGACAATGCGCCAAAGTTCTTATCTTAGTAATGGAGGGGGTGATAATGTGGGTAAAATCATAAAATATGATTGTCGAAATTAGTAACATATCAAAGAATTATAAAAAATGATGAAATGCGAGTTAATTTATTGGCGTATTTGTAATGAAATAAACAGCTCAGACAATGTATCAAAGTTATTATTTTTGTGAAAGGGAGGCGATAATATGGGTTGAATCATGAAAAATGATTGTCGAAATTTATAACATATCCAAGAATTATAAAAAAATGATGAAATGTGAGATATTTTATTGGTGTGTTTGTAATAAAATAAACAGCCCAGACAATGTATAAAAGTTATTTTTTGAGTAATAAGGGGGCGATAATCTGGGTCAAATCATGAGAAATGGTTGTTGAAATTAGTAACATATCCAAGAATTATATAAAATGATGAAATCTGAATTATTTGATTGATGTGTTTGTAATGAAATAAACAGGCCGGACAATGTATCAAAGTTATTATTTTACTAATGGGGGGGGGGCGATAATGTAGGTTAAATCATGAAAAGTGATTGCCAAAATTTGTAACATATCCAAGAATTATGAAAAGTGATGAAATGTGAGTCATTGTATTGGTGTGTTTGTAATGTAATAAACAGCCCAGACAATGTATCAAAGTTATTATTTTAGTAAGAGGGGGGTGGCGGTAATTTAGGTTATCTCATTAAAAATGATTGTTGAAATTAGTAACATATCCAAGAATCATGGGATTCAACGAGATAGGTCCAAATATATACTAGCAGAATACCCGGAGTCAACCGGGATTGAATGAGATACATACAATTTATGCTAGCAGAATACACTGGCACCTGGGATCGAATGAGATAGATGCAAATATATACTAGCAGAATATCTGGCGTTGCCTTGATTGAATGAGATTGATTGAAATATATACTAGCAGAATACCTTTTGTCACACAGGATTTAATGAGATTGATGGAGATATATACTAGCAGAATACCCGGTATTATTATAAATGTGTTTTACAATTGTTAAAACTTTTTTTGGTATTATTTTAGAAAAAGCGTGAACTCGAACTAGTAGATAAAAATATATTGTTTTTGTAGATTTCGATGTGCTAAAAAAGAATCTGAAAACTGTATCCGTCGCAAATTAATAGTTTCAGGATATTTTCCCCAATGGATTATTTTTTTTTATAAAATCAGCTATAATGGCATAAGTCAGCTAATTACGTATGCGCACAGACCGAAGAGAAACCACATTTATTTTTTTAAAAATCAGCATTTTATTAGTTCCCGTAAGTAAGAAGTAAATATCACAACGCATCGTTGCATTTGTTCACATAATTTCGGTCCTTGCGTTCACGTGCGCACGAGCGTAAAATGACTTGTCACATTGCAGAGGAATCTTTAGCAGGCATTTAAAAAAATGTGGTTCATTTTTGTGTGTTACGTAGTTTTTAATGCTTTTTAATTGATCTAAAAAAAAAATTCAGTTTTCATGAGCAGTTTACGAAACATAACCGTTTTTCCATAAGTAATCTGCCATTATTTTACGGTTAATTAAACTGCAGAAGCACCTGTTAAGCTATACAAGTTCTATATATGATTACCCCCCGCAAAAAAAACAAAAAACATAAAGATATGTTTTTTGTAAGCTGGTCGTGAAAACTTACTAACAGCATTATTTTTTACTATAAAATGAGATAAAAACTTTTTTTTATGAAAATATTTCTTGTAATTTAAAATGTCCGCCATGTATACATGCGCCTTGTGAAATGTCATGTGACTACCGCTCATGCGTAGCGTAAATGAAGTCAGTGAAATAGCCTCTGTGCTTCAAAATTGGATTAAAAAAGATAAACATGATACTTTGTACTGAAACTCATCCAATATTAATAATAAAAATACTAATAATAAAAAACGAATTGAAAGGGAGAAAAGTTGTTAAAAAGTTTAAAAAGAAAAGGAATACGATTTGATTTGTATGAAACTGAAGTTTATTCAATAGAAATAAATAAAAATGAACAATAAATATTTTTAAAATCAAAAAACAATATTTTAAAAATCAAAACTGAAAAACAAACGATAAATTAGTTTAACTGAATAACGAACAATAAATTAGTTTAACTGAATAACGAACAATTAGTTTAACTGAATAACAAACAATAAGTTAAAAATTAAATTCAAACAAATGTTAGTATAAACAAAGTTACTAAGGCAGAAATATTTCAAACATTGAATATCAAAACTTTTCAAAAATCTGTTGTAGAATTTAATTAAAAATTTGAATTTTTCTTTTTCTGATATTTTTTTTTACTAATATTGTCATTCTCTTTGCGACAAAAATTGTTTATAAGGGAATTCGATGAACTCCATATCAGCATTTTTTCAATTTGCTCATCACAAGAGTCAACATGAAATAATCGATTTTGATCAGCCAAAATATTTAAAGTTATGGACATGGCTAATTTTCTCTGATGAATCGAATGTAAAAAAGAATTGCATTTTGTAAGTTTGTTTATAAGTATATAATTATATAATACAAAATTATTAGTTATATCATTTGGGTATAGCAGAGAACCTCTGTTAACACCCTGAAAGTAGCTGTTTAATTCAGCTATTTCTTCAACAGCCTCTCTCCCGGATATTAAATTTTTTGCAGCTATTGCATTTCAGTTTTTTGAAAACTGCATGACAGCAATAACCTGCTAAGTATAATATAACAGGAAGTACTTCCTTGCATTGATTAACATCATCTCCTGTTACATCTATGTTAAATTTATAAACATATAACCTTTGCTCCCTTGTCATTTCATCCCAGTTAGTTTCTTTTAAATTTTTCAATTCAATAGTTCGATTATTAATTGGTAAGCTCAATTTTAAAACTGACAACATTTTGAGGTTTTTTTTTCACATTCATACACCTGACGTATCGATATATTATACTGATCTCCACTAAGTTGTCAATACTGGCCAAACCTTGCCTCAAGGTTATCTGTCTGAAACTTTCCTGGTAATATATACACCATGTTCAGTACATTTATACAATATTTAGTCAATTCTAAAATTGCATAAGTAGTATGGTGCAAAGCAGTATATGTTTCCTTTGTTAACTTACCAGTTCTTCCAGGAATGCTATTCCAAGTTTCTAACCAGTCACAGAACACATTTAGGAAACTATAATTATCACTATTTAATTAGCATATTTATTACAAAGTCGACAACCTTTATATGGTATTTTCACATTCAGTATTGTCCACCAAATATAAAATATTTGAATGTATTGTGCGATTTCTGCATAATTTGGCAAGCATTCCTGTTTTCCTAAGGTTAGCAAACCTTGAATAGTATATTTGTTGAAAATTTTCAAAACCAAATTAACATTTTGCCTTTCAAAAGTAGTCAGAGAAAGAGCTTTTGAAGTCAACTTATAGCAATATTTCACAAGTGATTGAGATTCTAGGGCATAAAGTTTATGTAAACTAGAAAATGGAGCACTTTGGATGTTATCAAATTCATGATTTCCATTATAACAAAACTTTGGGAACATCATGCATTTACGTTCATCTTTTTGGCCAAGTCAATTGTTTCTAATGCATTTTAATATATGCACCGAGTCGAATAAGAAGAACAGAGGGCTAGACGTTCTAACTAGATGGGGATATACAATTGAAAGCTTTGACGGGCTACAAAAGAAAGACATAGCTTTTTTATTTATTGCATTATTATCTGTTATAACAGATAATACCTTTTAACAATTTTTTTTACATGGGCAATGAGCAATTTTTTTTTTAAATTACATTTTCGCCTCAAACAAGGCGAAGTGCCTCTTTGATGTAGGAATGAACACAACTAAACGTAAAATGAGCACTTACAGTTGACCCCATCTCCCGACAAAAAATTGTTTACACTTTTTGAAAGGGGGTGCTCATTTTACGTTAAACTGTGTTCATTGTACGTTGACTCCCAACCCCCAACATAAAGGTGGCCATACTCATTTTTCTTCGCTTTTATTTGTTAAAAAGAAAGCCCCCTAAAAAAAAAAAACGATGCCCATAAAGTGGGTGCTAATTTTACGTTAAATTTTTATAGAAAAGTGAGCCTCCATTTTTTAAAACTAACATTTCTTCATATCTTGGAAACTACTCGTTTGCCGTAATTTTAAATGTTATTTTCGTTTACATCGCCACTAGCAGTATCAGAATTTGGGGGGAATTTTTGACAACCCCAACACAAAACTGCGAATAACATATACAAAACTCGTAATTTCTCCGTTTAAAGTGAGTTATTTATTTTCTTTATGGAATATACTTCCAAAATAAACTATTAAAATTGTTTAAAAAATAATAGAAATATTATTTTTTATTGCCGGTATTTTGTAAACACTTTTTTTTAAATAAAAAATAATATTTCTATTATTTTTTTAAACAATTTTAATAGTTTATTTTGGAAGTATATTCTCCAAAATTCTGACACCTACAGGGCCACAACATTTACCACAAATAATTATTAATAAGCTTTTGGGATAACAAAAACGGTCATAAACTTAAAAAAAAGTTTAATCTATTTCATAAATATTGCACAGTAAAATAGCTGAACTAAAAAGATAAATGATTTTTCTTATTTAGAATTATTTAAACAAGGTATTCCGTTTTTACGATATCACTTTTATTAAATTGTTAGGTGAAAGTACATAATATTTTCACCATACTCCCCATTTTAAATAAGTTTCTAAATAATAATTTATTATTTCAGCACATAACTTTACCTACATGTAAAATTCATTTTTTATATACATACTTTCATTTTATTTTAAAATACGTTCTAAAAAATAAATAAATAATAATAAAAAAGGCGCGTTTTTTTTTTTTTTTTTTTTTAAATATCTCAAACATTTTAACACTTACTCTGCTATATTTAGATGGAGTAAAATCCTTTCTTTTTATTGCATTAATCCACTGGTAAATTATTTCCTTTTTTGGGGGGAAATGAAAACACAGTAACTTTTGGTCCATTTTCATAGTTACCGCAGCATCTCGACGGCATGTTTAAATTTATTTAACCCTCCAAAACTTTAAACCAACTTTCGGTTTAGTCATGAGACACGTGACCAAATTTCAATAGACCGATGTTCCTGACGTCACCAGACTAAATTATAGTCGTCGCTAGGCCATTATATTAAGGTAGCCACGGTAATGCCCGTTTTGGGGTAAAAAAAGTATGTGAAATTGTTTCATATATGCATTTAAAATACTCGTCTTAGTGTAAGTAAAATTATTTTAAATATGTGTTTTATATTACCCGTCCTTGCAAAGATAAAATTATATCATATACATGCTGTAAATTACCTACCCTAGGTACGATACAATTATTTCATACGTGTAATACCAGTCCTAGGTAGGTAAAATATTCTTTTGCTTAAAATAACAAAATGATACATAGACATTAAAAATTCCTCTCTCCTAAGAATAACAAATATATTCAAAATCAAATTCAATTTTCTCATTGTTTATACAATCTCAAGCAACGCTGGGTAGCCCCGCTAGTTTATTAATATAGAAACTATTGCATATACTATCAACGGTGGAGGTAATGTTAGAAGAAAAGATTATGATTGCATGCCTTCGCTAGCAGACTATTAAGGTGAGCAGTCAGCGTCTGTCTCTTGTTACTCATTGAGATGACAGCAGCAGAGATATGTACAAAGTGTAACCACACAAATTATGTGAGAAGTGCTAGCAATTAATACTACAGTAAAACAGATACATGAAAAAAAGTGCTAACAATTAATACTACAGTAAAACAGATACATGAAACAATATAAACAAAATTCAAAACAAAAATACTTTAATGACATTTTCTTACCAACCAGTAACATAGCATTCCACTGAGGATTATCATTGGATGATTAAAATAAAAACACACAAACTTTTTTTACAATTGTAAAACTAGTTGGCAGTCATAACAAATCTCCATACAAGTAAAAATGTGTGACTAATTCTGTATCTGTGTTTTTTAACTTTATGTAACTAGCACTTTATTATTTGGGGATTTTTCTATTAATCGCTTATTTAATGCAAAGTACCAAAAATAACTTTAAAAATCCTATTTAAAAATAATTTACTCACAAGATTGAATACACCATAATACATCTCAGTTTCTTTGTAAACAAGTTAGCCATTTTAATCTTTTGTTAATAGTTTAAAAAAAAAAAGATTACTTTGTGACCCTCTGAAATTTGAAAGAATTTGGAAGCATTTCATTATCATCAACTTAATATCCATTCTACATAGTTTCTTGTATTGGACAGCTTTTAGAACAAAAAACATTTCTGGTCAGATCTTTAGTTATTTTTTTTCTGTTCAAATACATTTCTATTCTCTATGTTTTCCTTTTGGCCAACTGATCCTGTTAACTCAAGAAATTTCATACATTGTTTCAATGTGACCAAACTAGCGAAGTATCCTGTTCTTCATATAGTTCACAATTGTACTACCATCATAGTCTTTCAGGAGAAACTCTTTTTTTCTATCTGTTTTGTCAAATTGATCATTTCAATGCTGATTTCACTTGCAGCCTTCAACATTTCTGCAATAACTGAGGATCTTGCAGTCTTATCCTTCATCTAACTCACAACATCCATAGCATTTCTTTCTCAATTTTTATGGCTGATCCAGATATTGCTTTTGCACTTTCCAGAATTTCTCAGTTCCATGATTCTCAATATTCAACAATCTTTCATTACAATATTTCCAAGCACTCTCTTGCCTATTTCATTTTGCTCAATGGAGGTTGTTTTTAAATGGTCAAATGAATCAAATTTCGTTTTTCTTTTAACTTTTTGATGTGGTCTTTTTGCTTTGCTTTGAAGAAACTTCATTAAATTTCATAAGTTTGATTGAGAAATCGAAATTGTTGGAAAGATTTAATGTTCCACTTGACACGAAAAACAAACTGAAAACATGATCACACATAGTGATAATTTTGGCATGTTAAAATATATGTCACTCATGATGAGAGATTCGTCTTCTGTTGATTTATTTCATTATTTTTATATTTTCCTTGATGGAAAAAGATTTACTTTTCTGTTGTTTTTGTTTTGTTGCACTTTGCATGCTCAAATCATGTTGAGTGCTCACCACTTTTAAAGAACTCTTTTTAGGATTCTACAATTTCGGGGATCACTTTTGGGAGAGCCGGTTTTTAGGGAAACATTCTTAGGAAAACGTGCGTGGAAGAAATGTTATATGATAAAAGAAGCAAAATAATCAGTACAAACTATAAGTTCACAAAAGACAAAGTGGAGATTTACATAGATGAGAACATATCTGGAGAGTCTGTGCATACAGAGGGGGATTATTTCGTTGAGATATTAAGGACAATTTTCCATAAATTAGAAAAGTCGCTATCAAACCATTATCTTTAAAATACATTTCATTGAAAGTTATTAATAAGAGTTAATGTTCATTTATTTTCATCATAGAAAGTTCAATGAGAAATGTTATGAGTATCAAAATGAATATGTTTATACATTTGTTTTCAATCAGCAAACAACAGTGAGAAAGAGTTAGTGGGGTGTGTATTTGCATATGTATGTGAATGTGTATGTGTGATACTATGAACAGACTCATGCCAAGATTCCATGCACACATGGCCAAAAATGTTAATTTTGGACTTGACTCAGTGATGAAAATAAGATATGTGAACAGTGATGCGAAGGTTGACATTGAACCTATCCAAATGAGTGGCATTTGATGATTTCCAAGTGGATAGTTGAGAGCAGTTGAGAAAACAGGTGGGAGTACTTAAGTATGCTGATCAACTGAAGATGACTATGTCAAAGACCAGACACTTAGGATTTCTGGTTGTATCTAAACAAGTTTATCTGAAGGCAAGTTGCAATCTGAGGACAATCACTTCCAAAGACATCTGAAGTTTGCATGAAAGTTTATTTAAAAGTAGTTACAATAAACAGTGTGTTGTTCAAGAGGAAAATTTAAAAATTTAAAATTTTGGGTAATTTTTTATCAATTTCTTTTTAAGTTCTTTGTCTTCTATAGAGTTATTCTAAATTTCTGAACTTCGGGTTTTTACTTTTGTATCATAAATAAACAAATCTGTGTACTTATACAATTTTGTGGGTTTTGCTTGCTTGTTATCTTGTTTGTCATCATGCATGGTGGATGGTGTTACTAAAATAGAGAGGAGGGAATAGATTATTGAGGAGAGAAAGCTCAGCAGATATTTAGACCGTGCACAGTAGATGACATCCATTCTAACCGAAGGTGGAAGAGATTCTTTATGACGTCATAAAAGGATAGCATCATCCACTACAAACAAGAAACATAATTAAAGGGTAATTGTTAAGAGAAATAGTGAGAGGAGAGGGGGAAGAGAAATATGAGAAAGAGAGAGGGAGAGAGAGCACATAAAAATAATTTTTATCAAGCTGGAGTTGCTTGGGATTTGTCTTCTTTTAAATTTTGTTATATTTTTCATATTCCGTATTAGGAAACCAAGTTTTGTCTTTTGATCGTTGTCACAGGTTTTTACCAAATTTTACCTCACCAACATTAGCAGAAAAAGCAGTAACTGAAATGAAAGAAAAGAAAAACATTCATAAAAATAATGTTTGTGTTGCAGGGACCAGGCACAGGTAATTGGTATTATAACTAAGAAAGAGACACAGGTTAAAAAGTAACGTCAATGGCAAAGAACACATGGGAATCGTTTAAAAAACTGATCATTTTATTGCACTGAGAAGGTACAAAAAATAATTTCGAAAACAGGACCTTAATGGGTACTAGAGAAAACCTGGAGATCGACAGGAAAGTAGATGCAGTAGTAAGAGCTTCAGAAACGGGAGCAAAAGCTGCAGTAGTCGGAGCAGGAGCTGGAGCGGCAAGCTGAAATCAGATAGACATCCCAGGAAGCAGCAGCAAAGCAGAAATGTTGTAGTATATTAGAAATGTGCCCTAAAAAGGACAGTTTGTTCATACTTTGTTGAAAGTGTTAACATGATTTTCTGATCAATGATAGGCCACAATAAATGTGGTGGAGAATGCAAAAATAAGGAAGGTAAGTTTCATGGATTTAAAAGACTAAAAATTGTTTAAGAATTGTATTTAAAAAAATTGTTTAAGAATTGTATTTAAAAAAATTGTTTAAGAATTGTATTTAAAAAAATTGTTTAAGAATTGTATTTAAAAAAAGAAAAAAGAAACATGATTCGATGGAAACTGAACTTTATCACAACTGTTTTCTATTATATAAATCTCATCTCTCTGTTTGCCTGTTTTTACATATGTCCGCTAAAAACTTGACACACAACCAACACTCACAAAATTGGTATCGTTTTAAAGCTCGGTCTCTCAGCCGACAAATATCCAGAAATTGACCAAAACTATTCATTCTTTCAACATTATCATTGACGTTTGTTACTTTTCTGCACACCTTCTTTCTGGTAAATAAAAGCAATTCTGGCCTTCTGCAGATGTCACATTGCTGTTTCTTGACGTTTTTTAATTTATTATTCATCCTTTCAAACAAAGTCAGTCCAGCTGACACCATCAATTCATATCAATTAGAAATTTATGTGCCTTTTAAATGTGAGCTTTGTTGAGTTTGTGTTTAGCACAAATCGTGATGACATCTTCTTTATATAATAAAACATTAGTTCCCATTTGTACTTTGACACCCTATAACCGAATAATTTCTTTAATTACATTAATTGGATAAGTACGTTTTATTTTGATCAAAGGAAATAGATTATCAAAGAGAACTGCATTCACATAAATACATTCTACTTTATTCATAACTTAAAAATATCGAAAGTAAAATTATAATAAGCGGTTTAGAGCTTGGAAAACTAGTACACAAGGGATGCTCGTGGAATTCATAGAAATGCTGGGTATATTTCAAGGGGATCAAAAACTTTTTTTTTTAAACTCACCTCCTCCCAAACAAGGCATATCAACAGTTGAACATAAGGGACTACTAATTGGAGCCATGCCTAAGAAAGATTAAGATGTTGGTTTACGTTACATTTAAACTTCTGCATATCAGTACAGTTTGGGAAGCAGATAGCAAGAAGGGAATTTCAAACTCTAGTTGTTCTAGGGAAGAAACTATTAGAGTAGAAAACTTTCTGACATTTAGGGACCTCAACAGTGAATGGGTGTGATTTTGCTGCTGAGCGGGTTCGTTGGGGATATGTATGATGAGGAGGCACAAGTGCAATGAATTCATCAGAGCACATTCCATTAAAATACTTGTAAAACAGGCAGAAGGAGGCAACATTGAGAAACCCTGTGTCCTTTTGTGTTCAGCCCATAATGTCATATTATTGAAGTTTATGATAATTCATGTAATGTGACATTTTTTTCATCTAATCAATTCATCTAATCAATTATTGTTTGGCTTTCACATCCAACAATTGGATTTTATAAAATGTAAAATAAGTAAGAATAAAATATTATGACATTATGGGCTGAACACAAAAGGACTCATTCAATCCGGGTCTTTTTACTATTATAAAATTGAGGCAAAATCTCATCACGTTTAAAGGAACTTTTTCGTGACCAATAACTTTTGGAATTCTCATATCAGTGCTAACATCAATCAACTTTACATACGTATATTAACTTTGATTAAAATCCAACCCAAGATTTATTTGTATGAATATATGTATATGGGAAACAAACTTTAGGATGTTTAATTAATCTAAGAATACTTAATTGCAATAATAAATCTGTCATTAATTTTTTATTCATGGATAATATTTTATTTAGCAATTAGAGAAAAAAGAACATTATAAATGGTTTCTTCAAAGTTTGAATTTTATGATGGTTTAAGTTATATTTCTGCTTGAACCTTGTAAAGTTGGTTGTATGTAGTCTGACGTTTAACAGGACATATTTTCAGTTAAATATCGATTAAAATGAAGTCACAATCAAGTTTCACAGCAATATCACAGGATTTGATAATAATGAAAGTTTTGCTATTATGAGCAAATTGATAGCATTTATGAATGAAACACAATTTCACAGGGAAAGATAATGTTTATTAAAATACTAGACACACCTGTAACCTGTTGGATCGCAACCAATACTATAGCAGTCATAAACAACCAATACTATAGCAGTCATAAACAAACCAATACTATAGCAGTCATAAACAACCAATACTATAGCAGTCATAAACAACCAATACTATAGCAGTCATAAACAAACCAATACTATAGCAGTCATAAACAACCAATACTATAGCAGTCATAAACAAACCAATACTATAGCAGTCATAAACAACCAATACTATAGCAGTCATAAACAAACCAATACTATAGCAGTCATAAACAACCAATACTATAGCAGTCATAAACAACCAATACTATAGCAGTCATAAACAATCAATACTATAGCAGTCATAAACAAACCAATACTATACCAGTCATAAACACTGAAACTTTTTCCTTGTTGTGCATTGCAGCCTTTGCAAGGTGTGGTCACACCAGAAAGCAATCAGCTTTCAGCGTGTATTAATTTCGACATAAACTTTGAAATACAACTTTCACACCTTTTGGATTTGATCAACTTGACATTGAGCAAGGCTATCCTCTACTGAACGATATAATGCCAATGGTGAAGGTCGTTTGAATAAATATATTATCAAATGCAAAGAAAACGGGCTTAGTTTTCTTTGCATTTATTACGAAATATTATAGGAGTTGGTCTCATCATACTACTATTTTACTTTGGTTTCAGTTATGAATAATTTCAACCTTCTTAGTTTTTAATCGCAAGGTCAAGGCTGCTATTTGATCTATGAATTTGCTAGTGGCAGCCATCTTACTTTTTACTCATTCAATGTTTACACACTTTAATTGCGCATTTCTCAAGTTTCGATGGGTAAAATAAATTACCTTTTTACACAAAATGATTCCTAATGTAATAATGTAGAAGATAAGAAACATATATATTTTCTCATCTCACCCACAAACCCTATTTAGTGACATTACTCACACTGACCTTGTTGATGATAATGCATCAGGTGTAGATTGTTCTTCTTTGTTTATTTCTTATGACACTGACACAAAATCTCTCTGTCTTTGATTACTCATGCAAAAAGTCTAAAATTTTGCATAACTTCACTTGTACTTTCACTTAGTAACTTATCTTATCAATTATCTTTAATCCTTCCCTTGTCTATCATATTTACTTAATATGTCTGTATCATTTTCCCCAGATTTTCACTGGTTTCTCTTTTACCATTGTGATCACTTCTCCACTGATTACCTTTTTTCTTTTTGTTTACCTTTCTGATATGTTACGCTTGAGTTTTTAACTTTAAATCTCATTCTGGACTGCTCAATAAACCATTATAGTAGGTTTAATACTGTTTTCATTCCTTCTGTGTTTTTCAACTTTATAGCAGCGACATCCATAAATGCTCTTAGCAAGATCTTAATAAATTTACTGCAGCAATTTGTTATATTACAAGAACAAAATCATTGATATTGTACATTCTCCTACAATCCCAACTTCCGATCTTTGCCAGTCAGTTGTGTATTTACATGTTGTAAAGCACATCTTGAACTGATCATAGTATTTCATGATCATACTTTGAACAGTCTCTGGAATCCAAACAAACTCTATCAGGTTACAAATCATTTTATGTGAGACTGCATTTCATATGCATTTGCAAGATCCAACCATAAAATCAGCACATCCTCATTTTCTTTCTTGACTTATTGAATACTGCCATATTGCATAAACATGCTTGATACAGTCAGGTATTCCATGTATCATTACTTTTTGAACAGACTCATTGATGAAACATTGAACATACTCATCATTCTGTTGGCAAGAACTCCAAATGCAATCTTCCCAGAATTGTCCTAGCCTGTTCTTCTTTTGGTAGGTATATGCCTTCCGCAAAATATCACTGTTCAGCAACATCTTTAGTCATCCACATCTCTCTCATTAGCAGGAAGCCTCAATCAGAGATTTTCATAGTATTGCCTGTGAACTCTTAGCTTTTGCCTTTCTAATAAAGTCTTTTCTTTTCTTTTCTTTTCTTAATATCAAACATTAAATCTTGTTGAGTGTCTTACACCTTGTGTCAATGGTATTTTCTTTTTGCTTTTATCAGAATATGTTGTTTTCAGGTACTCCTCTAGTTCTTCCTTGGAATATTCTTACTCTCTGTGCACAGATCCTTAGCAAACTTGTATGAGTTCTTTACAAATTGTTTTCTACAATGTTCTCTTTTCCTTCTTTGTTCTTTTGATTTTCCTCATTTCATCCCTAAGCTTTATACAGTTACTTTTAAGCCCAACTTTTTCTTCTGCAATTACTTTCATCCACCTAAATGCCTTTTTTTCTTTCTTTATCATTGTGATTTTTATTTCCCTCCTGAATGGTTGACTAACTTTCCTTTGTTTTGGCAACTCTTTCTTGTCTACTCCAAATATTTCTTTTCCATGTTCATAAATGATTTACGGTCCTGGATATGACCTAAAACTATATCCGATGGTGAGGCCCCACCTTGCGGGCCTTAGGGAGTGTGGAGCCACCCTTTAATTGCCATTGCTCCCAGGTCCACTCTGACCCGGAGAGGCAGTACCTGTTAGGGTCTCAACTATAGGTTAAATAGAATCTGACCTAAAAAAAAAAAAATATATACTCCATTAAAAATCGTTCCTCAAAATAACTAGATTCGGCATTAAATAACCTGAAAAAGGTTGATATGCCATAAAACAAAAACAACTAACTATCATAAATGATTTCTGCTAATTTCTCAAACTTTACCTTTGCACTTCTACATGAAAGATTTTATAGTTCATTTTATCATACACTTTGGCCAATTAGCTCTTAGGTTGATGGCTCAGTTTTTGTTTTTGTCTCAACTAGATTGTTCTTCACTGCGGTGTCTCCCCTGGAGGCTCTGGCTACACGTCTCCTGGTCATTTGCCCTGCATTGTAGAGATATTTTCTTTTTGCACTTTTTTCCTTCACGGATTTGTAACCCTTTAGCCATATCAAATTCTTTGCCACTTCAACTTTCGTTTTTCATTATCCTTTTCCAGTTCTGGATCATTTACCATGTTGTCAATAATTGTGGATCTGTTATGCTTCCTTCCTTTCTGCAGATCCCAACTAGTATCAAATAAATTCCAGAATTATGAGTTGGAAACCCTATTTGATCCTTGGGTGTTCTGTCACACTGTCAAATGTCTTTCCGTTTTGTCATGGTGTTGTTACACATGCCAAGCATCTTTCTGCTTTTCCATTCATCTTTCTGGGTAGTCGATATGTCTTTCCCTACTGCCATAGCAAGTAATTGTATGTGCTGTTCACAACTCAGCATTTAAGTCTGTAATTGGATCCAGTACCACAGTCATCAAGAGGAACCACTTTGCAGTTTCGGCCAATACTCCTCTGCTGCATTTCTGAAGTAGCGGGGCCTCCCTAACTGGAGGTCGTATATTGGTATAAGTGTAAACTACTTTTCTCTCAAACACTTATCATTTCTTTTACTGCAAGTTATTTTTTCCATAAAATAATATTTTTAAACAGTAATGTTTATCCTTGTTCAAAAGTATAGGGGAAAAATGTGTAAACTGAAATTGTTTATATATTTATTACCAAATAGTTTTGAATTTTTTGTATCAATAAGTTTTATAACACAAAACTTGTTTCTTATTAGAATTCAACAAAACAAAAAAATGGTGATGTATGTACTCATCACAAAACAAAAATGACATACTTCAAAAATCATGTAAATTGATCAAGTAGTTTTTTTTTAAATAAAAAAAAATAAAAATTTATGATTTTTAGTGAAACAGAATTTTAATTATTTTGAATACAAGCAAAATCTCAGTAGTTGTCTGCCCTTGAATTTTAACATTCTACAAAACATGGCACCTCTCAACTCTCCTGTCTTACTTGTCATAAAATTTGATTTCCTAATTTAAAAATTTCATCAATTTATATGATTTTTGGAATATATATTTTTGTTCTGTGATGGGCACATACATCAAAGATTTTACGTATTTTAAAAAATTTTTTTATTAAATCGAATTCTAAATAAGAACTCAAAATTCATTAATTAGTTTTTGGTGTTTACACAGAATATGGGGCATGCTGAAATAATGTGCTTTAGAAATGCATTTTTAACTAAATTATGCAACAGATTTTTCTACAAATTTGATTTACAAAAATGTTTCTGCACTAGTAACTTGGTATTTAAATTATTTCTTTGAATTTGTTTCCATTTTTAAAATTAGTTTATGTTTGTAATTGATTTGTTAAATTATTGTTTATTCGCCAAATTCATAATTTAGCTTTTCCAATATTTGATAATCTCTTCTTTCAAACATTCATAATTCTTGTTTTTGCTTTTAAATTTATATTGAATAAAGTTCAGCTTCAGTATCGAATCGTGCTCCCTTATTTTTTTTCTTCAATGCAATTTTTTAAGTAAATAAGAAATGAATTTTAGTCCATAAAACAAAATGTTTCTTAGAGAATATTGTTTTGTAGACGCTACATACAACTTTTCTCTTTCTCATTTTTCTTTCAGTATAAATCGTGGTCCTAATTTTTATCTTTTTCAATGCAAGTTTCAAGTTTTCTAATGTTTTTATAAAAAGCTCTTTCATTCATTCATTATCAATAATCTGACTGTTTGACAGATCTTGGTTGCTAGGACCTCAGGCATGACGTCATTTTTCAATGAACAGGCCTGAATCTATAAGTTAATTGTGGTACAAATATACATGTAAATTATATATGCCAACACTGAATGAAAGGACTCATTCTTTCTCTAAATAATCACAGTAACATTAAGAAATATTAGGAAGTGGTTGTAAGAAAAATAAGATGAGTGTTTTGTTCAGTTAATTTTAGCTAATGGAGATTTGGTATCTGTCTGAAGTCAAAATTATACTATTGCTTCCACTAATATATTATTTTTTAATGCTCAATTCATGGGTGGGGGAGTGTAGTATCAGTTGTCATGAGATCATCATCCCAAGCATTACGTCTTCTTTTAGGAGGTTGTTCATCCACCATAATACCATCTTCTCAGATGTTACCTTTTCCTTGGGAAGAGATAGCATACGTTGCAATCAGTTGTTCCTTCACTCAACATTAACATTATACAGTAAAACCCCAGGATACGGAATTAGAAATTAGTAACAAAATACACTACAGTATATAATACACATGTATATAATCAAATAACATTATAAATAAGACAGTGAGGTGAGGAAAAACATTATATTCCACATCATAGCCTGAAAAAAAAAAAACGTATCCTAGAGGCACCATATCCCAGGGTTCTACTATATATACTAGCAAAAATATGGCAGGAGCATATTTTTTTTTTAGTTGAATTTATAATGTGGCCTGTCTGATGAGGAGGCAGATTTTATATACTTCAATTCTGGTGGTCTTATGTAATTACTTGTGATGGCCATTATCTTGGTCAGTTTGAGCTGGCTTCTTCCTAAGCAAGCACAGTTTTATTTGTTAGAGTTATTGAACTTAGTGGCCATATATTTAGTTATTTCCCTTGTCTTGGGTGTATATTCAATATGGCGTCCGGTTATCAGTAACACCTGTTCATCCAATGTCGTGGAATGTACTAAGTGAACTAACATAGGTAGCAGAGAGTAGTTTTGTTTTGTGTGACAGATATTATATCTGTTCAACTTACATTGAAACACAAGTGAAAGAAAAATGGTGTCATTTACGAAACAGCCACCTATTTTTCAGAATGAAGAAATGTGCATTTTTTTCTTTTGTTTACAAGGTAGTCACCACTTATCAAGGCCCGGAAACCACTCGGGGATAAGGGTTATTGTGTGTACAGTAGGTAAGTATTGGAGATTTGATAAAGTGTCTTACTTAAGGGGGCGGTTCATCAGGAATTTGTTTATGTTGGACTTGAAGACATCCAGGTTGTAATCAGGTGGGAAACAGGCAAACGGAACAGAGTTCCACAGGCGTGCACTTCTAAGAAAGAAGCTTTGTTAATGGAATCTACGTTTTGGTTTTGGCACAGATAAAGAGTGGGGAAAATTTATGACAGTAGTTTCACCTAGACGGGTGTTTATTGTGAAAGATTGGCGAGGGGGGGACCAGAGATTGGAGCTCAGACGAGCACTTGCCATGGAAATAACGATAAAACAAAGACATGCTCGCAACGTCTTTCCTGTGGAAGAGAGGTTGCAGGGAAGAGAAAAGGGCATCCCTCACTAAGCCACGAAGCCTATTTTGTACTCTGTCAAGGCAGGATAGGCTGTTTTTAGCAGCTCCTGCCCAGATGTGGCAGCAGTACTCCATCCTTGGCTTTTATATAGATAGAGAATTGCATCAGTAGTGAGATGTCTTCTGGGGCGGTAGAAGGACCCCACCATTTTCCTAGCGACCTTGGCAACAGACTTGATGTACGTGTTCCACTTCAGATCAGGAGTAAAGGTCAAGCCCAGAAGCTTGACGAAAGCCATCCATTTCAATTGATGCCAGATGCGTGGATGATGTAAAGATAGGAGCTTGGTTTTAGATGCATTAAAAGTAACCAGCCACCACTTCCCCCACTGTACCACACGCTCGAGATAAGAGGAAAGAGAATCAGAGAGAACTTTGTCATTTACGGCCTTTGATGTGTTCCCGTAGATGGTTGTGTCATCAGCATAGATGGCAACGAATGATTTAAGCATGTGTTTTGGGAGATCATTGATGTAGCTCAGGAAGAGAGTTGGGTCCAGAATGGACCCCTGAGGGACTCCAGCATTAATACTGAGGGCCTCTGATTTCTGCCCATCAACCACTACTCTTATGAGCCTATCAGAGAGAAATGATTTAATGATTGAGAAAACATTTCCAGTTATACCGTAGCTGGAAATCTTGTGAAGTAGGCCCTTATGCCATACCTTATCGAAGGCCTTTGATATGTCAAGAGCAATTGCTCTAGAGAGGAAGCCTTTGTCAAGAGATTCACTAATCCTAGGAGATATAACCTGCTGTAGATCTGGCAGAACGGAAATCATATTGCATGTCATTAAGAAAGTTATTTCTGCTGAGGTGGTTGACTACTTCTCTATTTAATATGGATTCCAGCAACTTACTCATGACACACAGGAGACTTATTGGTCTGTACTGAGAGGGAGACGACTTATCACCTAAATTCTTAAATACAGGGCATACTGATGAGGTTTTCCAGGGTGTTGGGACGCACTTCTTAAAGCAATGCTTAAAGAGTTTTATAAGTATGGGGACAAGTTCTGGTTGAAGCTTTTTCAGCACTATAATTGGAATGCCATCAGGCCCAGTTGCTTTACTGGAATCAAGGTTCTTGATTAGCTTGGCGGCATCACGCACAGATATTTGTATGTTGCATAGTGTGTTGTCTGTTATAGGAGGAAATACGGGGAGTTAGTGGTCTCGGCGCATAGGGTAGAATTAGCTGCAAAGTTCTTGGCAAATAGTTTGGCCTTGTCTGATGCTGACGAGATGACATCAGGTCGATTGATGATGGTTGGGATAGAACGCATGCTTCTGTTCAGGATCCTGTTTGCTATTTGCCAAAACTGGTGGGGACCAAGCCGCTGCATCAAATGGAAACAAGATATAAGTACATGGGCTATTTTCATGGATTTACCTAAGACAAAACAGGGCCCAGTAGTATTTTTGTCATTGCCATAAAACATACGAGAATGCATTCGACACTTAGACATCATAGATATCAGCCAAACTGGTGGATTAAAAATAATTACAGACAAGTTGGACGAGATATATTTAAGAGAACGAAAACACAATGGCATACATGTCATTCGAGGAATTTTACAAAAGAGTTAATGGAATAAACATAAACAACTTTTTGGCGCGTTATGAATTCTTGTACCAGAAATTACGTAAATACGGAATTACTCTGTCGGAAGGATTCCAAGCATTTTTTGTTTTAAATGCAGTGAATGTATCGGAAGAAAACGAGAAATTAGTGATGACAGCATGTGGAAGTTTAACTTATGCAGCAATGAAGGATATTTTTTTTTTTAAATGTTTTCTGATATTGCTTTATTGGAATGCAAAACAGTTCCCGCTATCAAGGAAGAAATTGAAACTATAAATTTCAATCGGAACAGAAGTAAAAAGAAACAAAAATTCTATCCAACAGACAGACAAGGTAGGAAAATGCGTTGTTTTAAATGTGATTCTTTTAGACATTTTGCCAGAGACTGTACTGGTTTTAGTCCTAGAAATATTAATCCTATTGTGGATTCAGACCATGTCCACCTTTGATTAATTAATTCCGAGTCCTGTTATCGAACATTCATAAATGATTCCAATATAAAAATGTGCAATCTTGTAAAAGAGACACTGGGTATGGCAGTGTTGGATTCTGCCTATTCTAGAACTGTTACTGGAGAACTTTGTTTTAATGTATTTTTGGTACATTAAATGGCCGAGATAAGTGGTTAGCGAAGACTTTTAAATCCAACAGGACATTTTGTTTTGGTGATGGAGAGGAGGTAAAGGCAATTAAAGCAGTTAAATGTCCGGTAACTATAAGAGGCGTAAAAGGTGTCAGAGCATACACAGAAGCTGACATTGTCAGAAATGATTTACCCTTGTTACTAAGTCATAAATCAATGAAAACTGCTGGCATGATATTAAATTTTAAAAGTGACAAATATGTAAGATTTTAGGCAGATTTATAAAATTGCAAAAGACGACTTGTAGACATTGTAGTCTTCCATTGACAAATATGCTTTTGCAGTCACCAAACTTTATATTACGTAGTATTAAAAATGCTCTAGAATGGAGAAAAGAACGAAGGCTGAGAAATTACATAAACAGTTTGCTCATACATCAAAAGAGAAATTGGTGAGAGGCAGTAAGGCCTTTAAGGAATTTCTGGTTCTTATTAAGAGTGTCTGTGATTCGTATTGAGTTTGTTAAAGACTTAGAAGACCCCCCCCCCTCTTCGTCCGGTGGTAGGATTGGCTCCTAGAAAACAGTTTAATGGCACTGTATGTATGGACTTAAAAGAATTCAGACATAACCAATGCTGGATTATACACTTAATGGACACATCCATGCTGCCAGACTGATTAAAACCAAGAAAAGTGAAAAAATTATTCACATTATATTTTTTAATGTGGACAGCATATTTTGGAGTTCCTAAATGCTTCTTGAGTGATAATGGGGAAGAATTCAATAATGATGGTTATAGATAGATGAACGAAAAAAAAAGTAATATCAAAACTTGCACTACAACTGCTGAAAATCCATTTAGTAATGGCACCGTGGAACGTTATAATTTAATATTGGCTGAAGCAATGGAAAAAAACATTAGAAGATGAAAAATATGAACCAGAAATATCTTTAGCTTGGGCTGTTAGTGCAAAAAATGCTCTTCAGGATTATTCTGGACATGAAATGAGCTTGTTTTTGGATCTAACATAAATTTGCCATCAATTTTGATAGACCAGCATTAGACACTTCAACAACCAGTGATATGATTAGAATCAATTTAAATGTGAGAAAAAAGTTTATGGAGGCTGAATCAAGTGAAAAAATTCGGAGAGCATTGCGATTTAATATAAGACATTATGCAGATGAACAATTTGTGACAGGGGACAATGTTTATTAGACAAAACTATAAATGATGGCATGGCCCTGCCAAAATTTTGGGTAAAGAGGGTCAATGTGTATTGATTCGGCATAGAGGAGCATCCACGTCACTTGATGAAGATAAACAAGGACCTTGGAAGGCCAAGGAATAAAGAAAATGCAATTTCCTTAAATGAGATGAGTGAAGTCTTGGAAGAGAGAGTTGAAGATCAACATGATGAAAATTCCAATCGTAACAGGGAGGAACTGAAAAACAAAAATAGTACAATGCCGAGTAAAGCAAAAATAGTGGAATATAAAATGGAAGTAATGAGTGGAAAAAAGGAAAGATTATGAGTTCACAACCAAAATCAACTGGAAATTATGGCCATTGGTGGGATATAGAACCAACTACAGAAAATGAATGTTCAGTGTGTATCAATTGGGATAAGGTTGATCAGTGGCGAGAACGTAAGTAACAAAAGGAGATCTTGGAGAACATAGTGTTTTCCTCACAACTGAACAAGATCAAGCAAAAAATGTGATTGATGCAAAGGAGAAAGAAATAAAAAAATGAAAACTCATGAAGTTTATGAATGTGTCCCTAACATAGGTCAAAAATGCATATCAACAAGATGGGCGATAAAAGAGAAAGTTAAGTTGAATGAGTTCACACAGGTGCAGAAATGTATGTTGGCTGAAAGCCAGTTTAGCTTTCTGCCGATTTGTTTCCCCATGATGTTGGGGAAACCAAGCTCCTCCGAAAAAGGGGAACTCTCAAATGAATAGCAATTGTCTGATATGAAAGGTTTCCCCACATTGATCAAAACTAATTGCTTTTAAGAACGTCCCGGCACGAAAGGTCACTGAAACCTTTGCATTCGATTAGTTTCACTTTTAAACAAAGAAGCCAAACAAACATGCGACAGAACGAAATAGCGTGAATTTTGTAAAAGTCGCTCAAATAAAAGATATAGACGATCTTCGTTTGCAAATGGGAGATATTACAATCTAGGGAGTTTATAAAAAGTTCAAAAGAATAGTAACGCATCTTTGGTAGAGACCTTAAAATCATCAAATCTTGTGAGTGACAGACGTCTGAGAGTGGATGTGACCAGAATAAAAGAAATGTTGATAAAGGAAGAAATCCAAATTGAATGGATCAAGGGACAGGAACAGGTCACAGACAATTTGATGAAGATGGGAGCCTTTACTGAAATTCTAAGAGACTTGTGTTAATAAGTCATTTTGTTTTTGTTTATTTGCTTTTTTTTCTTTTGTTAGAACTTTGGCTTACACTTGACACCAGCAAAGTTAGAGTTACCGAACTTGGTGACCTTCTTCTATATATTTAGTTATTTCCTTTGTCTCGAGCGGATATTCAATATGGTGTCCAGCTACCAGTAACACATGTTCATCCAACGTCGTGGGATGTACTAGGTGAACTAACATCGCAGTCCACTTTTGCTAACCTTGAGCTAGGTCACACAATGTAGCTCATCACTCAGATTCCATAATTGAAAACTTGTGAACTTGATAGTTCTATTAAGTCACCTTTAATTGTCAACAGACAGATCTTTAACTGCCCATCAGTATATTTATGCTAACCAGGTAGAGCGTGGATGAATGCTCCCTCCGAGTTATATGGCTAAAACATCTTAGACACACTTGGTAAGAAATAGAGATTCAGTTCTCAATGAAGAGCACATGTTGGTATTCAATCTACATGCTCACAGCACAGAATGCAGTAAAAGTTATGCAGGTCAACCTCATGGGCTACATTTCACAAAGATCATTTGCAGCAGTGCCTGATAGATCCACCTATATTGTTGAACATCAGTCCACAAAAACTAGCCAACTTCTAATTAATAATTAAGATTAACATTAAGATCTAAACTTTGCAGAAGTCAGGAAAATTAGCTTTCAGCCATGTAACAATGTCCTTGAACTCTTGCTCCATTTTGTTAGCATATCTGCCCATCTCATTATTTGGTGCAAATCTCATTTGTATACTCAAACTGATTCACCTAATGTTTTATAGGAGTTTATTTTATTAATATGACTTGTGGATGTGTTTCTGCAGATTTTAATGATGATAAATTTTGTCAAATTTTATTTTTCAGGCATGTTTATTTATTTACTTTATTAATTTTGAAGAAAATATGTCTTTCAGTTTTCTGAGGATTTCCAATGTCATATGTCTTTGAAAGATCAGCCGTTTTTGCAGTCCACAGAGTAACCCAACTAGTTCTATATGACTACTTTGGTTTACACTTTTCTCTCTCTCTCATATTCGGTACAATATATATCCAACATGATTCAAATCTATGTCTTTTTCAAATTGATGACATGTTTTCTTTATGCTAATTCAGTTCTTTATTTTCTAAGGTTTTGGAGGTTTGTTTCACTTCCTCCAAAACCACTAGGTCTGTATTCTCTGGTGTAAGACCCATTTAATATACATATTATTTGAATTCATCGGACTACTGTTTTCATCTTGAGTGTGATTTTCACAATGTTTTGGTCGATGTAACCTCCGACCTTGGATAAAGGTCCTAAGTAATTCACAATTGTATTTTTCAGTCACCCTCACTTTTTAAAACTGATTTTTCCAAGTACTCTAACCACTGTGCCACGAGTTCTTGCAGACAATTCTAGTATGAATTTTAGGAAACCTGTTTTATTTCTAGCCGTAAATATCAGTATTTATTATTAATTATTACTATATATCAACATATATCTAGCTATATATATATATAAATGTTTTTTTTACTTATTGCTTGTATATATTATCTATTGTTTATAATTAATGGTTCCCATATCGTATTAAATTCTACACTAGGTTTACTTAGTAATTGGTTGTCTCTCAGCATATGTGCTGCTTCTTTGAGTCGTCTTACTCTCCGCCATTCTTCTGTGTCTATATCTATGATATTCTTCTGAAGATTGAAGGTTCAATCCTCAGTATGGATGACCAAAATATACAATTGCAAATTACTTAGGACCACTATCCAGTCATGGCTGACGGAACAAGAGCACGCTATCTCAGTGAAGTAAATTAAAGGTTACACTCGATATTCCGTCCAAATTCCCGAGTTCGACAAGATACATCTGAAGAAGGTCGGAGGTTACATTAACCAAAACGTTGTGAAAATGACACTCAAGATGAGAACAGTAGTCCGATGCATCCAAATAATATGAATAAAAAATCCTCATCTCAAAAATTCAGAAACCATTCAATATAATTTTCTTTTTAGAAATGTCTTATAAACATTTATTAACATTAAATTTTCTTTCAATCATGGAATATTTTAATACTTTATAATTGTTTATATTTCGCCACCTCTTCTGAACAGTAAGCCAGTCTAATTATACTTAATCAACAGCAACAAGAGTTTACTCTCTCGTAACTTAATCTTTTCCACTTGTTATTTTTGCAGTTTTTTTACCAACACATTTACGTGCACCTGTCCAAAATATGAGACGTAATAAAAGTGGTTTTTAAAATTCTTGAAAATCGAGAATGTAGTAGATGACCACGCACTCTTGAGAATGTTTGAAAGCAATGTTAAACAATTGTTAGAGAAATGAACAAGTCACTTCATGTCAATATTAATTATTTCCAACCTGAGAGACAATTCTTCATTACAAAAATGTAAATTGAATTGACTCAAATTGGATTCCTCATAACTTAGATATATTTTCTCACTTCTGCATTGAAAGTGGAAAACAATAAGATTTCTTACAAATTTTCCATTGTCATAAATATATTCCTAGTCATACTGAGAAGATATTTTTCAGTTTCCTTATTTGTGAAATAACTTTTTGTACACTACACTTCAAATGTTATTGATAATAAATAATAAGGATATCAATAAGAACAAATGAAGCATGTATGCACAGTGAACGAGGCATAAAAAAATTACTAAGTTCAGCATTGCCCCCCCCCCCCATTTAGCCCCAAACGTTTAACATATTTAAATTTGAGTTCAGCACTATGCAAAACTGCTAAATAGACATACACAAAAAATTTTTGGACAAATATGATAAAATAGTCCCAAAAATGGAGTGTTTTTATTAGCCTAGAAGAGCCCCTGGGGCACACCCAAGAGTTATCGCGAAAGATTAGACAAATAAAATTATATAAAAATCAGTTAGTTACAACTTTTCAGAAAGTTTTAGAAAAATCCAAGCCATCCATTTTTTTTAATAAGCACAAAAATGTTACTTTTAGCCATTCTAACTCGAAAGGCACTCCTAGAGGTGCAACAAGCTTTCCCAGAAAATCCATTTTGTTACTTTTTTACTCATATCATGTTTAATGTTTATGCAAAATTTCAAAAAATTCCAAGGCGTAGTTATTGAGAAAAGTTGCTGGAATCCATATTAAATAGAGAAATAGTAAACCACCTCAG
Organism: Euprymna scolopes; assembly: GCF_053919585.1. Classification (NCBI taxonomy): domain Eukaryota; kingdom Metazoa; phylum Mollusca; class Cephalopoda; order Sepiida; family Sepiolidae; genus Euprymna; species Euprymna scolopes. The sequence continues at coordinate 111,341,029 of NC_136497.1, forward strand.
CAGAAACAACCTTCTTAGTGACCCATAATATGGTTTCCGTTCTGCAAGATCTACCGCAGATGTGCTGACGGTTATATCCCACAGGATTAGTGAATCTCTTGACAAAGGCTTCCTTTCTAGGGCAATTGCTCTTGACATATCAAAGGCCTTCGACAAGGTATGGCATAAGGGTCTACTTCACAAGATTTCCAGCTATGGTATAACTGGAAATGTTTTCTCAATCATTAAATCATTTCTCTCTGATAGGCTCATAAGAGTAGTGGTAGATGGACAAAAATCAGAGGCCTGCAATATAAATGCTGGAATCCCTCAGGGGTCAATCCTAGGCCCAACTCTCTCCCTGATCTACATCAATGACCTCCCTAAACACATACTTAAATCATTCGTTGACATCTATGCTGATGACACGACCATCTATGGCAACACATCAAAGGCTATAAATGACAAAGTTCTCTCTGATTCTCTCTCCTCTGATCTCGAGCGCGTGGTTCAGTGGGGGAGACGTGGCTGGTTACCTTTAATGCATCCAAAACCAAACTCCTATCCTTACATCATCAACGCTCTGATCCCCATCTGGCATCAATTGTGATGGATGGCTCTCGTCTGGGTGAGGCTCCGTGTTTTGACAAGCTTCTGGGTTTGACCTTTACTCCTGATCTGAAATGGAACACGTACATCAAGTCTGTTGCCAGGGTCGCTAGAAAGATGGTGGGATCCTTTTACCGCTCCAGAAGATATCTCACTACTGATGCAATTCTCTATCTATATAAAAGCCAAGTACGTCCAAGGATGGAATACTGTTGCCATATCTGGACAGGAGCTGCTAAAAACAGCCTAGCCTACTAGTACAAAATAGACTTTGTGGCTTAGTGGGGGATGCCCTTTTCTCTACCCTGCAACCTCTCTCCCACAGAAGAGATGTTGCGAGCCTATCCTTGTTTTATCGTTATTTCCATGGTAGGTGCTCGTCTGAACTCCAATCTCTGGTCCCCCCTCGCCAATCTTTCACGAAAAACACCCGTCTAGCTGAATCCACTGTGAAAAATTTCCCCCACTCTATATCTGTGCCTAAATCAAAACGCGGATTCCATGAACAAAGCTTCTTTCTTAGAACTGCACGCCTGTGGAACTCTGTTCCGTCTGCCTGCTTCCCACCGGACTACAACTTGGATGTCTTCAAGTCCAATGTTAACAAATTCCTAATGAACCGCCTCCTTAAGTAAACACTTCATCAAATCTCCACACTAACGTAATGTACTTGCAATAACCCTTATCCCTGAGTGGCTTCCGGGCCTTGATAAGTGGTGATCACTGTGTAAAAAAAAAAAAAAAAAAAAAAAAAAGTGTGGATAGACGAATGGACGAAGAGACAAGGGTGAATTTACAGGCCCACCCTCCTTTTGTTGGGGGACCAATTATTAATGGTTGGTTGGTTTAACCAGCATATCAACCTTCTTTGGGTCATTTAATATATAAGGTTGTATTTTTTTTATAAACAATAATTAATGGTAATTAATATAAAAATAATATAATACTTAATATATATAATAATTAATATAATAATAATAATAATATAATACTTAATATAATAATAAATATAATAATAAATATAATAATAAATTATAAGGTAAAATTAAAAGCCAAGAACAATGCGAGATTTTTTTTTTTATATAGAGTAAAATTAAATGCAAACAAAAGAAATAAAGTTCTTTTTTTTGTTGTTTGTTTTTTCTTTTTCACACAAATTTTAACTTTAATTACTGTTTAGAAAACAACAGTAATTTTTTTTTTCTGTTGTATTCAATGGTGATATAAATTTCAATATATTTCAGACTTATTAGTCCATTTTCAAGAGAAGACAGCTGTCTTCTCTTGAAAATGGACTAATAAGTCTGAAATATATTGAAATTTATATCACCATTGAATACAACAGAAAAAAAAAATTACTGTTGTTTTCTAAACAGTAATTAAAGTTAAAATTTGTGTGAAAAAGAAAAAACAAACAACAAAAAAAAGAACTTTATTTCTTTTGTTTGCATTTAATTTTACTCTATATAAAAAAAAAAAATCTCGCATTGTTCTTGGCTTTTAATTTTACCTTATAATTTTCTTCAACAATGCTTCAAGCAAACTACAACCTACTTATATAATAATAAATATAATACTTAATATAATAATAATAAATATAAAAATTAATATATAAAATCATGAACAATGTATTTCTTTTGCATATTAACACACAAAATTTTTATTGCTAACTCGTTTTTTTTGTTTTATGTTAAAACTTGATAAATATTAACTTTTAACAACATAGCAACGATTCCTTCCTAATTGTAACCAAAACTCTGAAATCATTTATCTAATGTAAACTGAATCATTGTCTACAACTTCAAGCATCTACTTTTTTCCATATGAAAATCAAAGGTAAAAGATTTTTTATTTACAATTTAGATGGAGGAAGGGGCAAGGAATTTAGACCATAACAATGTGTTCTTATCGGGAAAATAAAGGGTTCCTTTTATAAGTATTTTCCCCGATAAGAACATGGGTAGATAAGAGAACGATAAAGATCAATCAAATTACTTAAGAGCAATAGAAGATTAATATAAAAATTGTCTCAACTTTACATCATGGATGCTCCTAGTTTGGATAGTGATTATATGAGCTAGTATGAATCTTTGGCAAACAGTACAAATTGTGGTGACACAAAATCGGATTCAGAAATTCAGATTGATTCCTAGACTAAATAATAGATCAAATGACGTGTAAAGTCAAAATACAAAGTATGAAGTTAAATAGGTTGAACAGCAAAGTGATATTGAGAGAATTCACAGAAAACAAATATTTTAAGATCAGTTCGATGTAGAAGCTGAAACTGGGCCAAAGTTCAATAATAGAATATGTGTATAAAAAAAAACAAAAAAAAAAAACAAACAAACAAATCAGCAGGCGAAAATCAGGCCGTTAAAATGTGTGTTCATTACATCCTCTCATTTATCCCTAATCCAGAAAACCAAATGTAATGTGCTGATTATACCTCTCCAAATAAACTTTAAAAACCTAAAACTCTCAGCAAATGTCTTAGTTTCCTTTTCTCTACACGGTAAAAATATTATTTTTGTCTAACTAATGAGACCATCAACAGGCATTCATAGAATGCAGTAACTACTAAACGATAAAAAACAATTTGCTAACAGCAATAAATGAAAAAGAAATGAAGAACTCTTTATCTGTGCCTAAATCCAAACGTAGATTCCATGAGCAAATCTTCTTTCTTAGAACTGCACGCCAGTGGAACTCTCTGCCGCTTGCCTGTTTCCCACCTGACTACAACTTGGATGTCTTCAAGTCCAACATAAACAAACTCCTGACAAACCGCTCCCTTAAGTAAGACACTCTACCAAAACCCCCAATACTAATGATTACTGTACACGCAATAACCCTTATCCCTGAGTGGCCTTCGGGCCTTGATAAGTGGTGACCCCCATGTAAAAAAAAAAAAGACACATAGAAAATGGTATTTCATACACTATAGTTATAACTAGCGGGAGTACCTGGCGTTGCCCAGGTATTTGGAGGTGTAAATGAAAAAAGACAAAAATTAGTAGTCAGGTAGGCTCAAACTCGTGATGTGGTGACGCAAAGAAAGTGAAAGAAAACGTGACATCTTACTGCTATGTTACAAAGTGAAAAGTGTTCAAATTTCTTGATGTCAATCAAAAAGTTGACGTGCAGGTGCAGAAACGAAAGTTGGCTGAAGGCCAGTTCAGTTTTCTGCCGTTTCATTTATTTGTCTCCCCACGATGTTGGGGAAACCAAGCTCCCCCGAAAAAGGGGGAACTCTCAAATGAATAGCAATCGTCTGATATGAAGAGTTTTCCCCACATTGATCAAAGCTAATTGCTTTCAAGACATCCCGGCACAAAAGGCCGCTCACGGCTTTGCTTTCGATTAGTTTCGCTTTTATACGAAAAAGTCAAACAAACATAGAATAGAATAGCATGAATTTTGTAAAAGTTGCTCAAATAAAAGATATAGATGATCTGTTTGCAAATCATAGATATTACAATTTAGGAAGTATATAAAAAGTTCTGAAATATATTACCCCCCCCCTCCCCGAGAACCTCTGTGAAAATGTTTTTGCTGGACAAACAAAACGTGCGCGACACTTTTGCCTTTTATATATATACTAGCGAGGGGTACCTGGCGTTGCCCGGGTGTTTGGAGGTGTGTGTGGTTTTGGGTAAATCCAAACTCCGAGGATGGGTGGGGGTTAAAATAAAAAAAAAAGTTTTGGTAGGTGAGTATGAAGAACCCGAACCCTTGAGGCAAAGTTAGAAATTAAAGTGTGAAACAAAAACGTACGACGGTAACCACTAGGCCACGGAGACACACAAGAGAAATACGTTTGAATTTATTTAACTATTGACAGGTGGCAGCAATAAAAGTTAACTCTGCTGCTTCTATTTGACCTAATTATTGAGGTCAAATAGAAGCCACGCAGTTAAATTGGGTGTGTTTACTACCCAACTTTGGCTGTTTTTTTCCCCCCAATATGTTGGGGAGGGAGCGCCCCATTGTCCAGATTGAATAGCAATTGTCTGATATGAGAGGAGTTTGGCCCCACATTGATCAAAGCTGATTCTGGACGAAAAAGCCCAATCAACACGCGAGAAGCCAAAATAGCAATAATTTTGTAAAAGTTGATGTAAATAAATCTAGACGCAACGCGCTTTCCCAAATCCTAGATATTATTATCTAGGGCGTATATAAATACTTGTAAGCGATCGTTACCCCCCTCCCCCGGGACCGCGTGCGAGAAAAGCCTTTGCAAGACATACACGAAATGGTCACACACATTTTGCCTTTTATATATATATAAACTTTTATATATATGGATACATGAACATTTGAGGCTGTTGCTTGATTAGTAAAAAAAAACAAAAAAACAAAGGAACTAATTAACGAATGTATGAAAGAATGAGAAGCGAATAGTGGCATAAAAAACATTTCTTTAGAAGTTTAAATGTTACACCAACAATACAAAAAAATAATTACTGTTTATAAGTGACAAAATATTGATGTATGTACCTGCAGTTTAAAACAATGGGATCAAATTATGAATTCATTATTTCAAGTTGTGTTTACAAAAAATAAATTTTTTAAAAAATCATAGTTCATCGGTAATCAGATTAAGAATACCAATTTATTAGTTGATAAAAAAAATAAAATGATCATTGTTTTAGATCAGAAATTTCTGATCAACAATAAACAAAAGTCAAGGAATATTTGTTTTTGCATTTATAATTTATTGTGTATTCAAATTTATATCAAAGCAAACAAAACACCAAAATTAACTGAGAATTACTCCAACATTTTTGCACCCTCTCCAACGGTCGGATCAACTAAAGTCAAATCATCCAACATTTCCTGTAAACTGATTTGAGGTAAACTCTCATCTTCAACATCAAGATCATCAAGGTCAACAGGAGTTTTGGTAGAATCTGAAAAATTAAATTAAAAACCAAAAAATAAGTCAATTATAAAAACAAAAATAAATACAAAGTTTGTTTTTTGTTTTAGTTTTTCCATGTACCTCGCCCCCAAAAATGAATAAAACAATGTACAGAAACTTACCACAAGGGTAGAACAATTTAAAAATCAATATTGACAAATAAGACTTTAATTTATATTTAAATTTCTATGTTAATGAATTTGTGACTACTTCTCACGTTCCTTTGACTTAAACTTTGTATTTATTGAAATGAAAAATGCAATAGCATTAACTGAACAATGTTTATATCAGCTGAAACATTTTGAAAATAAGTGTGACAATCTTGATTGGTTAAAAAGAGTTGATATGCTATAGAGACAAATGTTAAGATTCAGACAGTGGAAAAAGAAGGAATGTTAAAGGCAGGAAAAGAAAAGGAAAGAATAAGTTGATACTGTGTCAAATGTTTGTCAAAGGAATTGATAAAGAAATATTTAGTTTCTTCCTCAAAAAGGCCTTTTTGATTATTCTGGTCGGTAAAAATGGAAGAAGAGAAATATTGATTCGATAAATTTCTTTCGAGGATTTGTGAAATAAAAATTAGCTGTTTTTTTTTTTCATTATCATAATCAAAACATTAGATCCTTGACAGACATCTAGAACAAGAGAAATCAATAACATGTTATTCAAATAGTAATATAAGGCAAAAACCAGACCTACCCGAATTTTTTGAAAGTATGTCAAATGTTAAAAGAATTGCTTATCAAAAACTGAAAAGGCTACACACATCCACTGCGATAACTATTAATTAAAATTATCTGCCAATAACCTTTTCTTCTTGTGATTGAAACTTTGGTCATGAATTAAGCAAATACATTCGTGATTTTGAGGGACCAACTCAAATGGTAGGAGGAAAACCCGTCATGGCAGCAGATGGTGGGGGGTGGGGACGAAAATAGAGGAAGAATAAAAAGAAAAGAATCTAACTTAAAGACTCATTAGCTGCTTATGGTCTTGTAAAATCAGGATTTATTCTGATAATCTGAGATGACAAGGTGTTCTTGAAACTTATTAGTTGAATTCTAAATATGAGAGGCGGAGTTATGGATTCCGTTTTCAATGTAAGTCAGAACATCAAGAGCTTTGGAGAAAGAGACTCAACTAAACTGGACAGGACTCGCTCTGCTTGCCCACGAGAGTCTAAGTTGCTGAGAGATCGACTTTAAATTAAGGTTGATGAGTAAACTTGAAAATCACTCAGACTCACTCTGCTCTCCCTACTAGACTTGACACCGTTTAGAGACTGACCCTCGAACTTAGAATTGAAATCTATAAATTTGAAAATTATCCAGACACAAATATTAAGAGCCTAATTTAAAACTTGTTAAAAGTCAGAGTGTATAATTTTTGAATGATGATGATGATGATTTGATGATGATTGTCATTTTATTGAAAAAGACGTTGATACAAACTTTGGCAACCAGTGCCGGATGATTTGCCCTTTAGATCTTTTTACAACAGAAAATGGTAATTCGCTTGCTGGACAAGACCTTTTAACACCTAGGGTTTTCACCAGAGTAACTGCTGAGCACCAAGAGATCAACTGGGATCCATAACGTATGAATTTGGTGACATCATTGTTGAAGGAGGATAAGGGGTACAACATAAGATGAGAATAATAGGACGAATAATCCAAATACAAATTATGAAAAATTCAGACACAAACTTTGTGAGGTTAGTTATTAAACTATTAATTGAACCAAATTGTTATAAGTAAAATAACTAATGGTAATGTTTTAATCTCTATTTATAAAATTATTTGATGTAAATAACTTCCAAAACTTTCAACCTTTTAATATTATGAGGATTTGCTAAGAATTTTAGAGACAGGAATGGCAGCAATTTAAATGCTTCTAAAATTCCTGTCAGGTCACCAAGTAATTCATACAACTTTTAAGAAGAGATTAAAACAGCCGTCTCATTTTATGAAAAGTCAAAATGCACTCTGGTGGATGTAATTTCTTAATTAAATGTTTCATACTTTACACTATTATATTTCTTTTTTTTTTTTTTTCCCCCAATAAATAATCAATTAAGAATAAATATGTATAAATAATATGCAAGAAACATACAGGGCTATGATTTTGTAATGATCTAAATATATTTTGTAATATTTTAATTTGGAACATGTCCCTTTGTTTTGACATTTTAATTACCCCCCCCCTTGCTAATTTCATCAAAGTAACACAAAATGGTAATTCTACCTTTAAAGATGTTGATATTCTGCCTATAAGCATCATCTTCTTCAAGGTCTTCCAAGAATTCAGTGTATTCCCTTTAATAAAAAGAAAAATTGTGGTTAAATAAGAAAAACAAAATATTAAAATATGAAAAACTAATCTTTTCAAGAACACAAGTTGTGAATTAAAAAAACGTTACAATAAATAACAAGTCATATAAATAAAACTATTTTCTCATTTTGTTCATATGCTGATCATTTCAGTTAAACTAGCTCTACCTGTCTGGCGTTGACCAGGAGGCAGTTAAGTAACTCTTGTTTGTACATTTTTAAAATTAAGCTAGAAAACATCTATTATATTCCCTGGTGCTTGTGTAGATTGGTGATCCTTTAAACCAACACATTTCAGGTGAAAGCATTACAAACTCACATATCATGTTAAAATTAGTATAAAATTTTAACATGATATGTAAAGTAGAAAAATAATTACAATTAAAAATAAAATTTATAAAATTTTATTGTACGAAGAATTCCCAAGTTTCCATGGGAGATAAATGCAATTGATCAATTTCACAATCCACCATTTCAAAATACAAAATGTCAGACTTATTATTGAGGATTTGTTTTTTTGTTTTTTTTAAACTAGATCTAGTACAGCTATTATCATCTGTTTTGTAATTTTAGAAATTTATGTTTGTTTGTTTAACCAGCATATCAACCTTCTTTGGATCATTTAATGCTGTATGTAAGATTTAAATTTTTTTATGCTTTCAGAATCGATTTTCGCTGGGTATGTTTTGGTATAGTTTGTTATTTGATGGTTTTTATATTTTATGATAAAGATTTGCTTGTTTTAAGAAATTTAGAATGGTTTTAGGATTTTCTTTATCAAAGAGTTCTTTTAAGCTTGTAGCCTTGTAGAAAGTGTTGACAAATTTGTGAGATCATAGCAGTCAAGTAAAAAGTGTTTCATTGTATAAGGTTCGTGACATGGTATACATTTGGAAGTTTCTTTACTTTTTAGTATGTGCGTCCTATCCAGATACGTGATAAGACTACTTCTTCTTTACATGATTTTCTGGTATCTAGAAGGGTTTTTTTTTAAATATAGGAGTAATTTGGAAGAGGTTGTTGTTTTGGCAATTGTTTCAATTTTCTTGCATTTCTTTGTGATAAAAATGTTTATTGAATGTCTGTAATCCGTATATGGAACCTTTATGTCACTTATTTGTAGTTTTAAGGAATTTTTGGCCGCCATGTCAGCTTTATCATTTCCACAGGAACCGTAGTGACTGAGAATCCAACAAAAGAAGAAAGTTTTGTGTTGTATGATAGAATGGATCTTTTGTAACAGTTTGATGAGTAGGGGGATTGTTTAATTTTTGATTTTTTATTGTTTCTAATACTGGTAATGAGTCTACAAATATTATAAAGTTTTTGGAGTTTTGGTTGATGATAATATCTAGAGTCAGGTTTATGGCTGTAATTTCTGCACTATAGATAGGAGTTATTTGGTAACCTTTTCTGCTGAATAGTGTTTTCTGAAATAGCGGCACATCCCACTTTGTTTTGACCTTTGGAACCGTGTAAATGTGTGTCCAATTTGGGTAAGCATCCAGAATGTTGTTTAGTTTTTCTCTATAGTCTGCAGGGTGAGTATTGAATTTAGGATATATTGTCAGGTCTAGTACGACTTTAGGTTGATTTAACAGTCAGGGTGGGAGTTCTGGGAGATTTTCTCCGTGGATGCTAGTTTGATCTATTGAGTTGTCTGTAAGTGGTTTTATTGTTTCTTCCATGTAGAGACCAAAGGGTTTAATTGCATTTTCTTTTTGTTTGAATAGATGTGTGTAGTTGGGATTGAAAGTGCATTGATAGGCAGAATTTTTGGGGTTTGATTTTAGTTTTAGATAATATTGTAAGCCTAATTTTTTACGTCTACATTTTAGGGGAGGTTCATAGGCTTCAGCATATAAGCTTTCTATCGGAGAGGTTTTGAATGCGCCCAGGGCAAGTCTTAATCCTGTGTGATGGATAGAATCTAGTTTTAAGGTAACTTTTTCTGGTTAGACCATATACGAAGCTTCCATAATCTAGTTTGGCTCTTATCAGGGTTCTATATAATTTTAAGAGTGCTGAGCAGTCTGATCCTCACTCAGTATTTACTATAACCCTTAATGGTTGTAGCGTCTTGAAACATTTTTGTTTTAAATATTTTAAGTGAGGGATGAAGGAGAGTTTTTTAGCAAAAATAAATCCCAAAAATTTATGTTGGTCAGCTATTTCGATTTTTGTTCCTTTTAGATTGAGAATAGGATCATTGTACATTTTCCTATGATTACAGAAATGGACAAATTTAGTTTTGGTTGTTGAAAATTTAAAGCCATTTTCTGTCGTCCATTGTGTTAGTTTGTTTATGCACATTTGTAGTTGGCGTTCTGAGGTATGAATATTTTTGGATCTATGGCAGATTACAAGGTCATCCACATATAAGGAGCCATTTATCTCATTGTTTAGACAATTTACAACATTATTAATTTTTATATTAAATAGCGTAACTGATAAAATACATCATTGTGAGACTCCTACTTCCTGCATTTATGTGTCTGATAGGGTGGGGCCGATTCTTACTCTAAAACTTCTATCAGATAGAAAATCTTTTATCAGTATGGGTAGTCTGCCCTTTAATCCAAGGTTGTAAAGGTCTTTTATTATACCCTGTCGCCATGGTTTCCAGATACCAATTCAGTCGTTTATTTATCATTCTTTCAAATGTTTTGCAGAGCCAAGTTGTCAATGCAATTGGTCTGAAATTTTGTGGATCTGAATTGTCTTTCTCTGGTTTAGGGATGGAGATCACGATAGGATGTTTCCAGCTATTTGGTAGTTTTCCCTTGAACCATATTTTGTTGAGCGTGTTGATTTGGGAGGAAGTTGTTTCAGAAACTCATAATGTATCTCATCCACCTCAGTAGCTGTATTATGTGCTTCGTTTATGGATTTTAAGAGTTCATTTTTAGTAAAAGGATAGTTGTATTCTTTGTTGTTTGAGTTGAAATTTAATTTATTTATCTTTTTTTCTGTATCTTGTTTTGTCTTTTGGAAGGATTGACTGTAAGTTTTGCTGGAGGAATAGTTTTGAAAGGTTTCAGTGAGCAGATTCGCAATATTTTTTGTCTCCGTTATTTTGATGTTGTTTTGTAGGAGATGATTTTTTGGGGAGGATGAGTTTTTGCCCGAAATTTTCCTTACCATGTTCCACACTTGTTTGGGGTTTGTATTCGAGTTTATTTTATTTATATAGTCTTTCCATGATGTTCTTTTTGCTTCTCTGATAACTTTACGATCCATTGCTCTTTTTTGCTTAAAAAGGTTTAAATTGTACTTTTGTTGGTAGGGAGTTGAATTTTCGTAAGGCAGCTTTATGTTGGCGAATTGCTTTTTGGCATTCGTCGTTGTTTGTTAGTTCTACTACTTTTAGGTATACATTCATGTGTAATGGCTAGTAAAGCTTTAGAGAAGTATTCTATCGATTTATTTGGGTTTTCCTCCTCTGAGAGTTTTTGTTGGTATTTTTTTTATATTCCTCCCAATTTGCTTTTTTTATTTTCCATTGGGAGAGATGGGTTTTTGTTTCTTTTAGATTTGTTAAAATCACTGGAAAATGGTCGCTATCCCATGAATCTTCTAGAACCTTCTGGTTATAGTCCATGAGGATAGTAGGGTCACACAAAGATAATGCTGAGTAGGTGCCTGAAACAGGATGAAGGTATGTGTTGGATTTATTGTTTAATATAAACAAGTCATTGTCGTTAATAATTTTTTCAAGATTCTTCCCTTTCTTGTCAGAGTATGCAGATCCCCATATATCATTGTGACTATTGAAATCACCTAACAGTAAGAAGGGTTTGGGTAACTGGTTTATTATCTTGTTCAGCTCTGCTTCGTTTATTGGATCCTGTGTGCAGATATTTATAGTTCTGTATAGTGTGGCTGCTGCAGCACTGGCTTGAATATTAGTGTTTAGATCTATTTTGCTTTGTGGGATATTATTTCTAATAAGTATAGATACTCCTCCAGAGGCTCTCTGTTGGGTATTGTGGATGTGGTTGTATTGTTTGTAGTTTTTTATATTTATTTTATCTTCAGCTTTTAAAAAGGTTTCTTGGAGACATATGATGGCTGGTTGATGGTTTGTTATAAGAACTAATAAGTCATTTATGTTGGGTTTTATACCCCGGCAGTTCCATTGGATGATTTTTTGGGTTATGATTAGATTTTATGTATTTGTTTTTAACTTTTGTCAGTCGTTGGTGTCTGATCTTCAATCTTCCATGTCCATTTCCTCAAATCTGTTTTGGATTGAATCTCTTGGCCTGGAAGATGAACGTGGTCTGTTTATTTTGGTTTTAGCTTCTTTGTTGCTTGGTGGTTTGTTTCCTTTTTCCTTCATGGGCACTTTTTGGTGTCTGTTTTTCTTTTTCGGTGAGAGGGGTTGTTTCTGTGGGTATTGTAGCACTTTGGAGTTTTGTGGGTCTTTTGAGTTTGGGAGTTTTGTTCAGTTTTATAATCTTTATTTTCGTTGTTTATTTGTTTTATAGTTTTTTGTTTAATTCTTCAATTAGTTCCCTTACTTCATTGAGTAATTTCATGATGTTTCTGGTTTGATGTTTAATAGATTTGCTTTTTTTTTTTTGTTTGGTTATTTGGTCCAGTGTATACTTTTTTTTAATTATTTTTAAGTATTTCATATTTCCAGCTAGGTTACGAGCTTCTTGGAAGGTTATATTTTTTGTATATTTTATTTTAATAATTTCTTTTTCTTCCATTTGTCGCATTCTTTTGAATTTGCACTATGGCCTTTTTGGCAGTTAATACATTTTGGATCTTTTTGGCAATCTGTGTCGGTTTCATTTTCTCCACACCTCATGCATACTGGAGAGCGTGTGCACCGGTCTCGATGATGTCTGTACCTTTGACAGTTGTAGCATCTGAAAGGGTTTGGTATGTACGGTTCTATATTTATTTTTTCATATCCTATTTTGATGTTACTTTGGATTTGATGGGTATTAAAGGTTAGAATATAAGAGTTTGTATCGATGGTTTCACCATATCTTTTTAATTTGGATCCTTTTTACATCGGTAACGTTTTGATGTTTTACGTTAATTTAATTTCTTCCAAGGAGCACGGGGATAGTTCTGAACTCCTGATTACTCCTTTACTAGTATTCGGCGTTTTGTGGGAATAGATTTTTACTTTTTGGTTGTTAAAAAGTCTCCATTTAAAGATTTCTGTGATATGTTTTTGGTTTTCTACTTCCACTAGTACTGTGCCGTTATTTAGTTTTTTGACCATTTTTGGTTTGATACTTGAAAAAATTTTCTCTATTTTGAAGGGAGACACTTTTGTTATCGGTTCTCCTTTGGTTGCTTCAATAATTATGAAAAAAGGTAGATTTTGAACGAGATTTTAATTTTGTGATTCTGTTTCTGAATCTGAACGAGATTTGTCTGAAACTTCACAATGGTTTCTTTTTTGAGGCTTTTTATTTGCCATTTAATAAAAGGGGGGCAGTCGGTGTATTCTAATGCCCCACCGACAGGGCCGGTGGGGAAGTAGGGGAAGAAAAAAAAGTTGTTTTGTTTTGCAACATGATACAATAATGACAAATGAAAATTGGCTTTGTTTGACTTTGCAGCTTAAATGCTCTTCGGGTCTGACATTAAAAATCAGACAAGGTAATGTTAGGCAATTCAGAAGTATACCTGGACTGGTATCAGGTGAAAATCTCGCCTGGATGTAAAATGTTCTGCTTACCGCACCGGACCTCCTGTTTTAGTTTAAAAATAAGCAAACTGGCAGGAACAAATATATACAAAACTTTTGTACACATTGTAATTTTTGTAAATATATTTTGCAGAAATAAGTAATACTTGATTATATTTTGCATAAAATAATTTTTTTAAATACAAGTTTTTTTGGGGTTTTTTTCACGGTTTTGAATGTTTTTAGTACAATAAAAATATATTACTGTATTAAATATTTATTGATTTGATTATATAAAAAGAAAAATCCTTTAATAAACACAAATTTCGTATAAAATATTGCCAGAGTAATTTTTTAAACTGACGCCAGAGGAACTCCTGCCAGTATTTTCTGGAGCAATATCAAGAAACTAGTGCTGAAAATTTCAGAAGTTGAAGTTACCTGCAGGAGTTCCTCTGGCATTATTTATATGATTCCAAAAATAAATGAGATTTTATTTAAATAGATATTTTAGTACCATAAAAACTGCATAGTATATATTACACTTTAAAAAGCTATTTTAAGAAACTGCATTTAAAATAAATTAAGATACAATTTTAAAATATTGAATTTTTTTATTAGATCAATTTTATAAAAATTAATTAAAAATAATATTTATATCATGTTTACATTGTTTTTGTTTTTAAAAGAAAAGCTTGATAAACAATAAAAATCTAAATAAAAGTACATAATGTTCATAGTTCATAAAAATTTGTAAATTGATGATAAAAAATCCAAGGGCAAGTAACCAAATGTGAACAACTGTGAAAGTAAACAGGACAAAATCATTATCTCATTTCATTTGAATAGTTCTTAAAAAAAAAAAAAAAAAAAAAAAAAAAAATGGATGAAGCTAGTATTAGAAAAATTATTTTTAATGCTTATAAAAAAAAATCCAGGAGCATTACATAATCATGCCCTATTGTTAATTAGCATCACCTCCTTTATCCTCCAGATCACAGTTTTTATTTTTTAGGTGATGAGCTGCACCTGTTTTCATGTGTAATCTATTAATAAGATAGTGTGTGTGTCACTTTGTGTGTCACGCTTACATTTAATTGTTATGGACTTCCATTTCTTGTAATAAAGAATTTTCCCAAGGATTCTTCATAAGTTTTGGTTTTGATTATAGCTTTCTAAAAAGAAATTAATCAGATCACATTTTATTGTTCATAATATTGATTGGACAACCCAAAACTTTTACCCCCATTTAGATACAATTACCAATTCTTTTCTAAATTTCAAATTCTGATCTAATTACAAATCTTATTCTAAAACAATTACTAATTCTTTTTAAATTTCTAAATATATTAGAAATTTGTTGCTTTTTAAAAACATGTTCAAATTACTCTAAAACCCTTGTATAATGTCCACATATATTTCTGCAAATGTAAAAAAATACATTTAGGGAGGGAAGTATATTACATGAGTAAATCTTTCTAAATACTTCTTTTTCTCAGATGTTTCTTATAATTGATTAAACCTAGCAAACCAATTAAAGATTTCTTTTAAAACAAAGAAAATTTTTATTAGTTTGTCATTAATGTACAATATGCCATTTGAATTTTTTTCAAAATTAATTGAAAATAGTCAATTTATATGCAAATTAAGATGGAACAGAATAGTTAATAAAGCCTCTCGCCATTTTAAGAAGGAGTTTCTAAATGTTACCATTTCGAAAATCATTCTAACACAAGGAGGGCAGAGGTTGTTTTTGTTAACTATGCTGTTCCTAACCTTCTATCAAGGAATGTTGATATTTCCTGCTTAATTATAGAAATTTTGTAACTTATTAATAAGAGAATATGTTTAGATGAACTCTAGAATAATTACTCTATTTACCATAATTTACTCATAAATTTTTTTTAAAAATCAAACCTAGTTCTTAGTTTTGTACTGTAAATAAAGAATGGTGGTTTCATTTTCTTTTTATTGAAAAAAAAAAAAAAAATAGTTTTTGGAATTAGAAATAAAGTCAAATTTTTTCTGATTCCATACAAATTGTGGTAAGCATACCAACACTAGTTTTTAACATGCTACAGATATTTGGGGTTAAATTTCATAAACTATTATGAAAAACTATAAACTATTATAAAACACTATAAACAAATCTAGACTGCTTATAGTGTAGCTTGATAAACACATCAAGTCAAATAGGTTTAATTTGTTTTGGTAGGCCGTTCTAAACTGGAGTCGACTAACTTCATTCAAAAAGATGGAAAGTACAAAATAGGATTCCAAAAAGATGAAAAAATCACATTAAAAACAAAATGTCACAGGCAGACTCAGAGTTTGGTTTGGTTTTACGGCATATCAACCCTTTTTTTTGTTATTTAATGCAGAGTTCCATAATTTGGATTTATTTTTTGTTGTTGTAGGTTAGATATTTTAACTTATTCAGTAAATCAAGTCAGCCTTTTTTGATCATTAGGTGATGTGAGTTTTTTCTCTTTTTTTTTGGGGGGGGGGGAGTTGGATTCAGTTAAAATTATATTCTTTTGTATAAATTTACTTTTTTCACAAATGTTAGTATTTTGTTGGAATTTATTGTTTTTAAATAGTTCTTTCCTACAGTCCACTTGGGAACGCTGATCATGCAGTGATAATGGTTGAAATCTCCCTAAACTCTAGAGCCAAAACCTAAGAGCCATTGCTCAATACAACGAGAATCGATGGAAATAGATGACAGATCCCTCCCAAGTATTTTAATGGTGAATGCTCCGACGAACTGCAAGCATTTGTACCCCTTCACGTAAATACCCCTGACAAGCAGCTAAATCCCACCCCTACACAGTAGAGATCCCTAGATGTAAGAGAGCTTTCTACTCCAGTAGTTTCTTCCCCAGAACTTTGGAATTCCTTCCGGGTCCCTGTTTCCCCAACTGTACTGACATGCAGAAGTTCAAGTGTAACATGAACTAACATCTTGCTGCCCAACTCCCTACATAGTACCCCTGTAGCTTAGGTCCCTGATAGTAGCCCCCTACATCAAAGTTGCAATGTGCCTTGTTTGGGGTGAAAATATAATAAAAAAAAATAAAATATTGTTGACATTGTAATAATTTTGCCAGATATGCATGAGATCATCACAATAAAAAAAGAAAAAAAAAGTGTTTTACCATGAAGTGTTCTTGGCATGCCAAACATTCTGGAAGGTCTTCTTTTTTTTAGCAGGAAGGAGTGGGTTTATGTGCATGTTCTTCTATCGTGGGTTTGATTTTGAAAGAACAATGGAACAACTGTCAAAAAAATAATTTTTGACAGTTGTTCCATTGTTCTTGCCATTTCTTCATAAGATTATTAATTAGTTGTTTGTAGTCAGAGTGTAGAATTTTTATATTACTTATGAGTTTTAGTGTGTTGTTGGCAGATATGTCTGCTTTTTCATTGCCATGAATTCCAAAATGATGGGGATCCAACAGAATTTGATATTTTTGTTTTGTAAAAAAGTATGTACTTTTAGTAATAGATTGATTAGTAGCGGATTATTTAAGTTTTGGTTCTTTAAGGATTCAAATCTGAAAAGAATTATAAATTTGTTGTGGGTGAGGTCAGTAATGAGGTTTAGAGCCAGATTTATAGCTTTGGCACTAAAAATTAAAGCATAGTCTAGTAGTCGCTTTGCAAGGTAATGTTATTGGATACTACTCTGCATCCAGTTCTGTTGCTGTTTTTGGAATCAGATATGCTGATGATTTGGGTATTTTTCCTGAATGTTAAGGAGTTATTCTTGATAAGTTAGTAGATGAGTGTGATTTTTTTTTTGAGCTTGTTTAGTTCAAAGACAATTTTAGGCTGTTTTAGTAGCCAGGGTGAAAGGCTTAGTTGGTTGACATCATGGATGTTGGTGATTGTGATACTTGCGTCTTCCACTAGTGGTTTCATACAGAGACCAAAAGGTTTTATAGCTTTTACTTTTTGGTCAAATAGGTTTTGGTATTTGGGATTGAAGATGCAGTTATGGGCTGGATTTGGTCTTGTGATTTTTTCCTTCCTAAAGTAATCTAGTGGGTTTGCAATACAGTTGTAGGCAGGATTGTCTGGGCAAGAGAGAATTTTGGTCAAGTATTGTAAGACTAGTTTGTTGGATCGAATTGATAATGGGGGAAGTTCGGAAGGCTCCCAGCCTGAGACCCTGATGTTGAACGGTGTCTAATGGCCAAATAAGTATAGGGTTTACCATTCTTGCCATTGTTTTGCACACACAGCTTGTTAGTGCTATGGGGCGATAATTGACAGGGTCAGATGTATTCTTTCCTAGTTTTGGTATGGGAATGACTGTGGCTTGTTTCCATATAGCTGGAAGATTGCCGTTGATCCAGATGTCATTAAGAATGGAAACTAAATAATTTAATGGTTGATCTGGTAGTTGTTTTAGGAATTCATATGTTATCTCGTCCCTCAGCTGTGTTATTGACTTTTTTTAATGAATTCTTTAGTTCATGAATGGTAAAAAAGGTTATTGTATTCTTCCTCATTATTACTTTTAAAGTACAGTTTGTTTTTTCTGATTCCTGTTTGATAGTCTGGAATTTTTTATTGTAATTTTTGGATGATGAATTATTTGCAATAGTATCTGCAAGCATGTTTGCCATGTCTTTTCTTTTTTTTGGGGGGGGGGGAGGGTATTTTGTTATTGGTTATACAGAGGTGGTTGAGAGGGGAACTGGTGTTTTTTCCTGATATTTTCCGTATCATATTCCATGTGGTTTTGTCTTTGGTGTTATTGATTTTGGACACAAAATTCTTCCATGATTCCTATTTGGCTTCTTTTATTGTTCAGCGTGTTTTAGCTTTGCATATTTTAAAGTTGTTTAAATTCTGAGTTGGTTAAATTTTCTTACTGCAGCACGTCGTAGCCGGATAGCCTTTTTGCAGTCATCATAAAAACGATGATACGTGGTTGATTTTATTTTCGGTATACATTCCTTAGCTATTGAGATGATAGCATCTGTAAAGTGAATGATCGGGTCTTTCTTATGTTTTCCAGGTTAGAGTTTGTGTTTGCATAATAATTTGAATTAATCCCAGTTAGCTTTTTTAAGGTTTCAGCAAGGAAACTTTTAGGTTATTTCAGGACCAAAGTGTTCTAATGTTATTGGGAAGTGGTCACTTCCACAGGTGTTCATATGCACTGCCCAGTTGTAATCCATAAAGATACTAGATCACTTATAGAGAGGTCATTTGCTGAGTATGAGCTTGTAGCTTAGTGAATAAAGATTGTTTTTTTTTGTTATAATATATGCATAAGTTGTTAATATTTTCTATAATGATTCCTTTTTCATCTGTGCCTAAGCATTCCCAACTAGCATTATGACTTAAAATCACCTAATGATAATAATAATAATAATAAGAAGAAGAAGAAGAAGAAGAAGAAGGGGCGAGAAAGTTAGTTTATAAGTTTTTCCATTTCTGTTTCATCTATAGGGTCGTTAAGAGGTAGATAAATGGAGTAGATTGTAACCGTTCTATGTAGGATGGTTGTGACGGCAATTGTGCTGTGGTTTTGTTAATGAGAATGGGTGTTTCTCCAGAAGCTCTATTTGGCTTATTTGTTGTATGGTTTTATTCAGTTAAAGAGATTGATATTTTCAGATGGTTTTAAAAAGATCTCTTATAGCCAAATTATTGTAGGGCAGAAATCTGATATTAGTAGAAGTAATTCATTCCGGTTGGCTTTTAAACCTCTGCAATTCCATTGGATTATTTTGTTGCCCATAGTTTAGATTTTATGTATTTGATTTCCTTTTGTCTTTTTGTTTTATTGAGAATAGGGGTGGTTGTTTTCTACTATTTGATTAGGGTGGGGGGTCCGTCATCTATTTCCATCGATTCCAAGGTTTTAAATTTATTCTAGACTGTAGTTCTTGTTTTTGACGTGGAGCGGGATCTGTCTCCTTTAGATTTTTCATTTATTTTCTGTTTGGTTGACGAGACATTTGATTTTTTCCTTTTCCAGGGTGTTTATTCATTTAGTCTTGGGATGTTGTTAGTTTTTGTGGGTTTTTTTATTGTGAAAGTTGTGTTCGGTTTTTGAGGCCTGGTGGGATTTTGCTTTCAGCTGTTTGGGAGTTATTTTCAAGTACAGCTTACGTTGACGGTAGGATAGTGATTCCTTTTGGTTCTGTGTTTTGTTGTTTTTGGTTGCACTCATGTACAATCTAGCTGATCCTGTCATGGAGGTTGATTCAATGATTTTTCTGGCTTCAGTAAAGCTTATGTTTTTTGTATATATTTTAATCCATTTACTCTTTGATCCAGTTTTGGCAGAGAGGTGAGTTATGCTGGATAGTATTTACCACAGTTTGGGCATTTTATGTTTCCTTGGCATTCTGTTTCCTGGTGTTCATTACTGCTACATTTCGGGCATACTATTTTCCTGGTGTAGTATTCTTTGTAGTGGCTGAATTTTTTGGCAGTTTAGGCAGCGAAGTGGTTTCTACTTTAATGTTAATATATCCAATTTTGATTTCAGTTGGTGGAGTGGGAGTATTGAAGGTTAATATGTATGTGTTCATGTTTATTGTTTGTTCGCTTCTTTTTATTGTAATTCTTTTGGTATCTATATCTTTGTTTTTGTTAGGTTTGTTTTTAGTTCTTCTAGGGAGCAGTTGTTTAATTTGACGACTCCTTTTGAAATCATGTTGAGGGTTTTGTGAAAGTAGGTTTTGATGTTTTTATCATGGAACTTTGTCAATGTTAAAATTTTTTGGTATTATTTTTGGTAGCTACTTATACAAGTAAGGTTCCATTTTTTAATATTTTTATTTGCTTTGTGTTTAGATTTTTGTTTATAATTTTTTTGATTAGGAATGGAGACATTTTGGTTATTTGTGTTTTGTCTTGCGATTCAAAGATAATATGTTCAGGTAAGATTGTATTTTCATCTTCATCGCTTTTTGTTTTTGAATGGGGTCTTTGGATTTTTGGGAAGCCATATGAAGTATTACTTTCTTTCATTATCTTTGCTCCTCATCCTCATTGGAGCCCTATATTGAGAGATGGTTGGAGGGAACCCATTTGCCCAAGCATCTCAGGGATATAAGGATGATATACTTAAGCAGTGAGTGTAGTTGTTTGTGACAATTTCCCTGGCTCCAGCAAGGTATAATAAATGGTTTGTTGTTAGTAGCATCTTGCTTCATTATCTAATTGACCCTTGCCATCACTTTCTAATATCAGTATGCATTTTTTTTTTTTTTTTTTTAAGTATATGTGTTTGTGTGTGATGTATTTGTATTTATCTTTTTGTGAGGGTTTACTGTTATTAGAGCTTGTCATGACTAGCTTATTGATCGGGTTGGGTCTCTCTGACCACCTGTCTAGCCAAAGTAAGGGCCAAAGTGGAGTGTTGCAAACTCACGGTTACTTGGATCCGAGTCGTGAGGTGCTCAGCCACAGGATCCCATTCTAGAGCGTTACAGGTTGCCACCTATGGCCAACAAGTGGCTTTTACTCTCTGCAAGGGGGAAGGGGGGAATGGTGTATTCTGGAGCCTCATAGACAGGGCCTTTAAATGTTTAAATGTTTTATGTTTCAAGGACTTTTACTCTCTGCAAGGGGGAAGGGGGGAATGGTGTATTCTGGAGCCTCATAGACAGGGCCTTTAAATGTTTAAATGTTTTATGTTTCAAATTCTCCAAGTGTTGCATCCAGTCATTTTGTAGAAGGTTTTTATACTTCAAGCTTTTTGTATCTTCAATTGCTAGTTTGTTGTGTTAGGTTTGGTGGTCTTGTAGTGGATTTTGTTGTTTTTGTTCTCTATCCTGCAGAACATTTGTAATGGGAGAGGTAATGTTTGGTATATTTTAAGTTAGGAAACCAGTCAGGAAGTGTGGGAGATAGAAAGGGAAAATGAGGAGAAGGAAAAGGGGGAAAAGGTGGGTTGTTGTTTTTGTTTTTGCAAAACATAATTAAGTTTGCAAAAGGAAGCAGAAAAACAAATAGCATCAATGTAAGGCGCATTTCGTCTCAGGAAGCCAATATCTTCAGACAGTCTTATCTTGTAGCACCAGATTCGTAGAGAGAGTGAGATTAAAAAAAAAAAAAATGTTTTTATTACAATTTCACCCCAAACAAGACACATTGCCACCTTGATGTAGGGGGCTACTATCAGGGACATAAGCATCAGGGGTACTATGTAGGGAGTTGGGCAGCAAGATGTTAGTTCATGTTACACTTGAACTTCTGCAAGTCAGTACAGTTGGGGAAGCAGGGACCCGGAAGGGAATTCCAAAGTCTAGCGGTTCTGGGGAAGAAGCTACTGGAGTAGAAGGCTCTCTTACATCTAGGGATCTCTACTGTGAAGGGGTGGGATTTAGCTGCTTGTCAAGTTGGTCGGGGGTATTTATGTTGAGGCGGTAAAAGTGTTTGCAGTTCGTCAGAGCATTCACCGTTAAAGTACTTTTAGAACAGGCAGAGGGGTGCAACATTTCGTCGATGGAACAGAGGTTGAAGCTTAGATGAAAGTTCAGGACTTATCAGATTGGCGACTCTCTTTTGAACATTGTCTAGGAGCGATGGACTAGTGGCAGATGCACCAGCCCAAATATGACAACAATACTCCATACATGAGCGAATGGTGGCCTTATAGAGGTACAGGATACTTTTGGGCGTTAGTAGCTTTCTAGCACGGTAGAGAGAACCTACCTTCTTTGCAGCGGTTTTGGCAATACTCTCAATGTAATTGTTCCAACTCATGTTTCCTGTGAACGTTGGGCCAAGGAGCCTAAAAGATGTACTTTCAGATATAGATTCATTGGCCATTGCTATTGGTGGTGGAGAAGGTTTCTTGTAATTATTATTTACATGACAAATGTAAGTTGGGGGAGCTAACTACGTTCTGGTGTGTGAGGGGAGACGACTTTTCTTTTCAATTAGATAAAAATTATTTTTAAATAGGATTTTTTAAATTTCATCTTAGAGTATTGCATTTTTAATATTTGATTAAAATAATTAAATGAGTAATTAATAAAAAGATGACATTAACGCAAGAAATATCTCCTAACACACAAAGTTGTTTTATAATATTAATATAGAAGATGAAATATTAAGATTTTTTTCAAATATTAATATCCACTTTACATAAAGTTGCAGTGAAAATATCTATAATACTAAATATACTTACGCGCCATCACTGGTTGATTCCACAGGATTATTAAAAACATGTCTAAGTTTCCAGTTACGTCTTCGGTTTCTTCGACTGCGGTTATACACCTTCTTCACCAGAATCTGAAAAAAAAAAAAAGATTTTTTTTTATCAATAAAAACCACAAACTATATTTATACTAATTGAAAAACAAATTTCCTGAAGAGAAATTTCAGTACTAATAAAAATATTTTTATCACCTTTCTCTCTGGAATTGGGTACAAAGAAAAATAGTGATTTTTATTTTCAAACCTAATATAACAGAGTTTATAGTTTAAAACAGTTTTTTGTTTTTAATCTAAAACTTGGAAAAAATAAAGATATTAAGCAAAAATTGTCTTTAATTTCTTTTGTAAAAGAATTCTATCTGCAAAGATATACGCAAGTTGATCATTCCCCCCACCCACCCCTCAACTTTAAAAAATATAGAAGATAAATATTGATCTTACTTTCATGTGCAATGCAACAAAGTGAAGACCATTTCATGAAGGACATGATTATACTTCTGTGCTTGGTTGTGTAATTTTGCCAATCACTAGTGTTGATAATACCTCATTTCAAATCCATATATATATACACACACACAAATATTCATATAGATAAGTATTGTCTATTTGTAGCAATATGGAAGTCAATTCTTTGATCTTAGCAGATTATCCAAACAACAGCTCATCATGTAAGCAGCTTTAGTTTTGTTGGTTTAATGACACACATCATAATGCTTGTTGCTTGTAAAACATAACTAAAACAGCATTCTTTGTGGGAAGGAGGGGGGGAGGTCATCAGCAAGACATTGATAAAATCGCTATATACACAGAAAATCTTATCAAGTGACAAAAAGTGATTTATCAATGTATTTTGTTTTTATAACATTTTATTGGTGAGATTAAAAAA
Organism: Euprymna scolopes; assembly: GCF_053919585.1. Classification (NCBI taxonomy): domain Eukaryota; kingdom Metazoa; phylum Mollusca; class Cephalopoda; order Sepiida; family Sepiolidae; genus Euprymna; species Euprymna scolopes. The sequence continues at coordinate 111,364,610 of NC_136497.1, forward strand.
AAAAAAAAAAAAAAAACAAATATCGTAAAACCATGACTTTTTTTTCATTAAATTTTCAAAAGTTTTAAATCTGTGAAACAGAAGTTTTGAATTTTTTTTCATATAATTATGAAATATATGTCCAAACCATGACAAAGAAATTTTACTGATAAAAAAAATCAGTTTGTGTTTATTCACGTCAATTTAATGTTTTCACTTATTGTAGTATCAGCAGCAATTTTTTTGTTATCCGAATTTGTAAACAAATTTGAAAACTTGAAAATATGAAAAATGTTCTTAAATGTTTAGTTATCATAATATATCAAATTGAAACAAACTATATTCACATGCTATTATATATATATATATATATATATATATATATATATATATATTGTCGCGAACCAATATCAGTGAACACTGTATTAATGGTGATGATGATGACGGTGATGAGGATAGTAAACAGTAACATAATTGGTCGAGATCCGGCCAATCAGATCAAGTTTCACTTCTTAGCCATGGTCGAGAATCGACGATAAAATAAAATTAGTTGCAGAATTTGGGAGAGGGAGATAACAGCGTATATTGACGGCTGGCCGCACTCCAAACTTCAGGTTGTAAACCGTTGGATATAAAAAAAAAAAAAAAGGAAATATATAAGAGGATGACAAATGACTCCACCAGTTACGGTTAGTAAAACTTGAATGCGCGTCACACCCATTTTGTTCCTAAGAATATCGATAATTTTCGTCAACGTATTTATTTTCAAGTGCAGCTATAAAAAAAAAATATAAATCCGCGCAAGACACACAAACAGTTATATTTGGACTTTTTCTGTATTATCATTTTCTTTATTATTTGAATTTTGAACTGTTGCAAGATCTCTTGCGAAGTTGTACGTGTTATGTATATACTAAATTTTCGCTGTTGGATTCGAATTTAAACTTCACCCTGCTGTACCTGAATGGAGACGTACTTAAATCCGAAGGAAGAAAATTTTAATCACCAGAATTAAAGAATAATAATAACAAAATGAATTAATAGCTATAAACCTTATCGGCTATAGATTCCAAGGACAATCAGCCTGGATCGGTGATGGTCAAATATAAAGAATGAACATCTGATATTGGTTTCGCGAGATTCTCCTCCCTCTTCATTCGGGCTTTGTCTGAGACATCGAAGAGGGAGTATTTTGTCACAATATATATGTCTTTCTCTGCATTCAAATGTATTTCAAATTGACTTCCAAAAAGTTTTGTGGTTCTTTTATAAAATAGTGGCTCCTTTGAGTTTTCAAATTTAATTCTAATCATCTAATCAATTAAAAAAAAACAACTATGTGTGAAAACACTAAAAAAATCTTGGCATGAAAAAAAACATTTAATTTAGAGTAGAGAGGTATCAATTTTGCATACAAGTTTAATGTAAAATGATCCCCTATTTCCAGTCCACTCAAGTCTTTTAAAGTAGTTATAGCCACCACTCCCATTACTTTGATATTTTTTCATGCTGAAAAATTATTTTAACAAATTATTTATCCTAGCACTAACCCTAAATATGTGGAGTAAGCTCTCCTGCTAAGAAAAAAACAAAAACAAACAAACTTTCTTAACCCTACCCTAAGTCTGAGTAGTAAACCCAGTTTCAACTAAAACCCATTTATAACCACACATAATTGCATAAGAAAACATCCTCATAAAACTAGTTTTTATATTTTTGTGATGATGATTAAGTAAAATGCAAAAATCTTAAATATACAACAGAGTGTATATTAAATTTTAAAGACTTAAAATTACTTACCACATCTGGTATTTTATCTGGATTCATTTCATTAAGGATGTTGTTGTTCACATTTGAAGTTGCTAAATGTAAGCTGGAATAAATAAAATAAAATCATGGAGCGTCATATGATACATGTAAATCTTTTTTTTTTTTTTTTACATAGGCATCACCACATTATCAAGGCCAAGAGGCCACTCAAGGATAAGGGTTAAAGAGTGTACAGTAGAAATTGGACAATATAGTAATCATTAGTAATGAAAATTTGGTAAATTTGATAACTTATATGGAACGGCTCATCAAGAACTTATTTACGTTAGACTTGAAGACAACCATATTGTAGTCAGCCGGAAAGCAGGAAAACGGAAGACAATTACACAGGCGTGCAGTTCTAAGAAAGAAGCTTTGTTCATGGAATCTACGTTTAGGTTTAGGCACAGATAAAGAGTGGGGGGAATTATTGATAGTGTTTACAGCTAGACGAGTGTTTCTTGTGAAAGTTTGGCGAGGGGGGACCATAGATTGAAGCTCAGTCGAACACTTTCCATGAAAATAACGATACATCAGAGACAAACTCGCAACATCTCTTCTGTGAGATAGAGGCTGTAAGGAAGAGAAAAGGACATCTACGAGGCTACGAAGCCTATTTTGAACTCTATCAAGGCAGAACAAGTCCTTTCTAGCAGCTCCTGCCCAGATGTGGCAACAGTATTCCATCCTTGGACGTACCTGGCTCTTATATAGATAGAGAATAGCATCAGTAGTGAGATATCTACCGGATCGTAGAAAGATCCCACCATTTTTCCAGCGGCCTTGGCAACAGATTTGATGTAAGTGTTCCATTTAAGATCAGGAGTAATGGTCAAGCCAAGAAGCTTGTCAAAACTTGAGGCCTCCTGAAGACGAGAGCCATTCATTTCAATTGATGCCAGATGTGGATCAGAATGTTGATGATGTAAAGAGAGAAGCTTGGTTTTAGATGCATTAAAAGTAACCAGCCACTCCTTTCTCCATTGTACTACGTGCTCAAGATCAGAGGAGAGAGAATTGGAGAGAACTTGGTCGTTTACTGTCTTAGATGTGCTACCATAAATGGTAGTGTCGTCAGCATAAATGTCTACAAATGATGTAAGGATGTGATTTGGAAGATCATTAATGTAGATCAGGAAAAGAGTTGGGCCCAGGATGGACCCTGAGGAACACCGGCATTAATACTGTGAGCTTCTGATTTTTGTCCCTCAACTACTACTCTTATGAACTTTCACAATTAGTATTTTAAACATTTAAAATATAAAGTTATCTTAATTGAATTTTAAAAGTCAGACCCAAATAACAATTTGCCTTACATATCAATACTTCATTCAGACTAAATCTATTTGTTTGATCAAACATTATTAACATCAACATGTGTGAAAAATAATTATTCCAACTAAGAAAAGTTTTAGAGTAAGAACATCTCTTGAAGCATTAGAGGGAAAGAAGTTATTTCCTTTGACTTCTGCAAAAATAAATATTGATTGATAAAATTTTTTGTAGACACTAGCTTGTTTCGCTGGCTCACTATCACACTTTATAAAGTTTACTACTTGAAATACTTGAAACAAAAATTTTAAATAACATAACTGTGTTGCAGTTATTTAAATTTTGTTAATTTCAATACAAATTTCTCTTTTAAAAATGTTCATAAAAGAAACACGAGAAAAAACAATAAAATTGCTAAAAGGTTTTATAATTTTGAAATTCATGCATTCTTTTTTCCCGGGATCTGGATGCATTCATTGCATGTCTGAAGCATTATGGTCTTAATGGGAGATTGGAATACCATCATTGATCCCAAGATAGACGAGGTTTGGGGTTAGTTGGAGAGGTACAAGACTAGCCGATCTGATGGCTAGATGTGATCATGTTGACAAGTTTTATGTTGATCATCTGGATTACAAGATATGAACAAACAGTGTGCCTTACTCCCCAAACAATTATTTAGATAGTCAGTTAGAAGGGGTAACATATACCATATACTTTATATCATATCGTATGTTCCACTTTCAAGGTCAACAGCCCGGTTGAACTTATGAAATAAGCTTAAATTAGCCATGTATTGGAAGTTGAATATGCTGTTGCTGGAGATATGGGACTTCTGGGAAAAAACTACAACTACTTATCTGATAAACTTTAGTTATTGGGAGTAAGTGGTGGATAACCTGAAACCTAAGATCAGAAATGTTTCCACCAAATACCCTTGGGGTCTTGCATTAGATAAGACTATGATAAAAAAGCATTTAGAAAAGAAACTAACCAAGTGGTAACTGGAGAGGGATACTGTAGACATAGAACCAAGATGCAAGGCTAACAAATGTTACAAGTTGTGATGGTGCGTTTCCAATATTTTCTTTAAAAATTTCTATATATTTAATTAGAGATTTAATACTGGAGTGGTTATCAAGGGTCCTTGTGCAGGTCTTATAGGCAGCCATTTTTTGTTCTAATTTAACAATGTAAACACTAGGTTTATTTTGAAGTAAAAAAGCTTTAATGTTTAAACACAAATAATCTTATCAATAAGAGTAACTTATCTTGTATTTGATAACATTTGTTTTTCATCTCTTTTTTTTACTGTTAGTTACAGTAACAAAAACTCAAATCTCATTCTTTTTTTTTTGGTGTATGGGTACATTTAAATGTAAATATAATTATTTTTTTAATTCAACAAACTTCTTAATGTTTTCCCTTTATACATTTTACCTAACATTTTGATAACTGTTGAGATTTTCATCTATATTTTTCACATGTGTCCGAAGTGAAAAAAAATATAATAAAACATTAATTATTATGAAGCCGAGGGCCAGATAATGAACGTCAAGCCGAGTCTGTGAAATTGAGAAAAACTTGTTCAGAGGATTTTAACTCTTTTAATAATCAACTTTCTGAGAGTTAGCATAAATATGTTTAGCAAATAGATGCAAAAGAGTTTACTCAAAACAGGCAAATAAACTCTAGAATATTTACTTTGTTTCCTATAATTAAAAAATAAAAAAAGTATATAAAATATAAATATATAAATAAATAAATATAAATATAAATAAAATATATAAATTAAACATTAGACAGTTAATGCTAAATTTGGGAATGGGATTTATCACCTTTGGTTCTGTGACCCTCAATGTTGTAAATTTACAATTAAAAAAAAAAAAAAAAAAAAATACATCTGTGTTTGTTTCATTTTTTGTCAAGAAAAAAACTTACAAGAACTGTTTTGGAATCTGGAATGAGGCAAAAAATTTTCCAGATTCTAATACCACAAAAAGATTTTTTTTTTTTTTTTTTACACGGTGGTCACCATTTATCAAGGCCCGGAAGCCACTCAGGGATAAAGGTTATTGCAAGTACAGTACGTTAGTGTGGAGATTTGATGAAGTGTTTACTTAAGGGGGCGGTTCATTAGGAATTTGTTAACGTTGGACTTGAACACATCCAAGTTGTAGTCAGGTGGGAAGCAGGCAGACGGAACAGAGTTCCACAGGCATGCATTTCTAAGAAAGAAGCTTTGTTCATGGAATCCATGTTTTGATTTAGGCACAGATAAAGAGTGGGGGAAATTTTTTACAGTGGATTCAGCTAGACGGGTGTTTTTCGTGAAAGACTGGCGAGGGGGGGACCAGAGATTGGAGTTCAGACGAGCACCTGCCATGGAAATAACGATAAAACAAGGATAGGCTCGCAATCTCTCTTCTGTGGGAGAGAGGTTGCAGGGTAGAGAAAAGGGCATCCCCCACTAAGCCACAAAGTCTATTTTGTACTCTGTCAAGGCAGGATAGGCTGTTTTTAGCAGCTCCTGCCCAGATATGGCAGCAGTTTTCCATCCTTGGACGTACTTGGCTTTTATATAGATAGAGAATTACATCAGTAGTGAGATATCTTCTGGAGCGGTAGAAGGATCCCACCATCTTTCCAGTGACCTTGGCAACAGACTTGATGTACATGTTCCATTTCAGATCAGGAGTAAAGGTCAAACCCAGAAGCCTGTCAAAACACGGGGCTTCTCCTAGACGAGAGCCATCCATTTCAATTGATGCCAGATGGGGATCAGAGCGTTGATGATGTAAGGATAGGAGTTTGGTTTTAGATGCATTAAAGGTAACCAGCCACGTCTTCCCCCACTGAACCACGCGCTCGAGATCAGAGGAGAGAGAATCAGAGAGAACATTGTCATTTACAGCCTTTGATGTGTTGCCGTAGATGGTTGTGTCATCAGCATAGATGTCAACGAATGATTTAAATATGTGTTTAGGGAGGTCATTGATGAAGAGAGTTGGGCCTAGGATTGATCCTTGAGGGACTCCAGCATTAATACTGCAGGCCTCTGATTTTTGTCCATCAACCACTACACTTATGAGCCTACCAGAGAGAAATGATTTAATGATTGAGAAAACATTTCCAGTTATACCGTAGCTGGAAATCTTGTGAAGTAGACCCTTATGCCATACCTTGTCGAAGTCCTTTGATATGTCAAGAGCAATCGCCCTAGAGATTCACTAATCCTGTGAGATATAACCTTAAGCACATCTGCGGTAGATCTTGCAGAGCGGAAACCATATTGTGTGTCACTAAGAAGATTGTTTTTGCTGAGGTGCTTGACTATTTCTCTATTTAATATGGATTCCAGCAACTTACTCATAACACACAGGAGACGTATTGGTCTGTACTGAGAGGGAGATGACTTATCACCTAAATTCTTAAATACAGGGCAAACTGATGAGGTTTTCCAGGGAGGCGGAAAGTACTTATCCTTAAGGCAGCGCTTAAGCAGTTTCGTAAGTATGGGAGCAAGTTCTGGTTGAAGCTTTTTTAACACTATAATTGGGATGCCGTCAGGGCCAGTTGCTTTACTGGAGTCAAGGTTCTTGATTAGCTTGGCGAGCTCATGCACGGATATTTATGTTTCCTAGCATGTTCTGTGTTATAGGAGGAAATACGGGGAGTTGATGACCTTCGTCGCATAGGGCAGAATTAGCTGCAAAGTTCTTTGCAAATAGTTTAGCCTTGTCTGATGCTGACGAGATGACCTCTGGTCCATTGATAATGGTTGGGATAGAACGCACACTTCTGTTCAGGATCCTATTTGTTATTTGCCAAAACTGGTGGGAACCAAGCCGCTGATCAACTACCTTGGATTTAACAGACTGGGCATATAGCTCTCTTGCATTTTTTATTACTTTTTTACAGTGGTTGCTGGCGTTCCTGAAAGCAGCTTTAGTCTCAGTGCATCTATTATGTTGGTAGTTATGGAAAAAGTGCTTTCTGTGCGCGATAGCAGCAGCACATTCTGGGGAGAACCATGGCTGGCTGTTAGGTTTTTGTTGGAATTTTTTAGATGGTATGAACTGGTCTATGCCTACAATTAACCATTCGGTCAGATCTGATACTATAGAGGACACATCCTTTTTAAACATGGAATGCAGAGGTAAATCAGATATGAATGTACGGAAGCTATCCCAGTCAGCCATAGAGTATCGGTATACAGTACGGTGGAGGGATACGTCAGGGGACTTATTACATTTCGTTTTTATCTTAACTGATACGACGGAGTGGTCGGAGGATCCTAGAGGAGAATGAACGGAACATGAACATAGCTCAAGGGAAGTTGAGAGAAAAAGGTCTAGGAGGCTTGCATATTGACCAGTAGTATCGGGCACACGGGTGGGTTCGCGAACAATCTGAGTGAGGTCATAAGCAATGGCAAAATCATGACAAAACCTCCCCTCATCGTCTGATTTGAATGGGTCAGCCATTCCACGTTATGGACGTTGAAGTTACCACAGATGTGGATGTTAGCCGAGGGATGTGCAGACAAGATGTGGTCTATTTTCTCAGATATGCTCTTAAAGATAGTAACTCCGCTGTTAATTATGAACTCATCTAGGGAAGTGGTCGGCCCTATTCCAGTTTCGCTTAGAAATAATATGTTCGGTTTCGTCTCCTGTAATTCGGTTTCATCTCCCGTAATTCGGTTTCATCTCCCGTAATTCGGTTTCAACCTCGGGAAGGTTGGAACGTAGACCCCTGATGTTGGAGAAGGAGACCTGGTAGTAGGGGTCTACGTTGGAAGATGGGGTTCTAGATTTATTCGAGTTTTTTTTCTGGAGATATTTCATGTTGAAGTTTTGGGATTTGTGGAACAGGTCGGCATACTTGGTTAGAGCAGTACAGAGAGGGAAAGTAAGAGAGAAAAAGACAGGAAATTTTTTTTTTTTGTAGCACATGAAAAGGTAAAGCCGTAACAATTACCCACTAGTATGGCATCGAGAGGCCCCACCAGAGACTACTGCATGGTCCAGAATCCATTCACCAAATGGCAATACAGCAGTCCCAGTGCTTTGCGCCTGCTGATAGAACAGTCTCCTTAGTGGTTAATCCAAGGTTCGGGTCCCTGACTATCAGGCGGATAACGTCAGCCAAGACAAAACGTTTACCTCCAGCACCCTTACTAGTGACATGGCCACAAGGATAGACATAGAGACAGAAAAATTTCCGACATCTCAGACTATTGTTCACCAAGTACTACCGACCTTTAAGCTCTGCCTGATTCAAATTATCATCTCAACAATAGTTACAAGAGTTAAGTAGTTAGGGTTAGGCTAAGGAAAGTTTCCAATCAAGCTGTAAATTCTGACACAGATGAGTGCAAGGAAGTTTCCTAGCATCGCTCAGATTGGAAAAGTCAAGCACCCGGATGGACATACTTTGGTATCAACTCAGGTGATCTATAAGGAATTTCGGGAGCATTTCAAGAAGCACTTAAGAAGTTCACTCTTCTTGCCTCGATGCAGCTAAAGCAGCCAAAACCTTGCAAAGACAAGGTTTTGGCTGCAACAAATTGCTAGAACTTGATCTGCCCTACAAATTGTATTTGAAACCACTTCGCATATTTGTACCAATTCCGATAGATGTTTTATGAGGGTTCTATCCAAGATTAAGTTGCCAGAGTAATGTTCACATTACTAAAGAAACAGAACCACACTGATAACTTGGTTCAGTCCAAATGTTTAACAAGATCGACCATCACTTCTTGGCATCAGTTTCAGAGACCGTCGGTTTTAAACCAGATTTCCACAAATGTATCTTGGTTCTGTATCGGTTGTCAAGAGCAATGATGAAAGTAAGCAGAAAACGTTCACAATCAGTGATTGTGGATGTTTGTAGCTTACTATATATTCATCTGGTATTTCAAAATCTTAAAATTAAATAAGCATAATCCAGTTTGATGCTAATATAGTTAAAAACTGTCATTTATTCATTTTATCTTGAATTG
>NC_136497.1:111381176-111463676 GCF_053919585.1 Euprymna scolopes
TCTGAAGAAATATATGGAAAATGTTTGGTTTGTTTGGAGATTAGCAAATTCTTTTTCTGGTCAGTTAAGCACAACTGGTTCACTGTGCACAATTCAATATATTTTAATACAATAAACATTTGTTTTGAGTGCCAGAAGAAATTTGAATACATGTAAATGGCGATTTGGTGTCACGGTTCATGAAAGTGTTTTGTTTAGTCATAGTTTGATAAAAAAAAAAATAAAAAAAAATGACCTGACCTGTTATTTATTGTATTATGTTGTTAACACATCAGCCATTGAGAGCACATGGACAGGGAATGCAACAATAAAATTAATTCTATGTACATAAAATTTTACATAACCAATTTTAATAATTTTGTAATAGTTTGTGTTGTTTTTATACAGTTTATTCATCTCAGCAGTATTTCTATTTAAAGTTCAACAAATATAAAAAGATTGTCCTCAATGTTACCCTCCCTCAAAACCTGGATAACCCTGCCAGTATCACGTAAAATAATATTCATTGATTCAAGTGGTGTCCTGCCTATCCTGCCTAGTACAAGCATTGATGTTCTGTACTAGGCAAGACACCACATTGAGGATAATCTTCTTTGTATATTCTTTGTTCAACTTTAAATAGAAATACAGCAGAGATGAATAAAATGTATGAACACAACATTATAAAACAATATATCAAGTGATTTACCTTATTGGATACTGGCGTCACTTTAGGCTGATCTCTTGGCAGAACAACATCAATTTCCATCACCATGTACTCAGTTAGTTGATTCGGATTGCACAAACTTTCAAATGGTTCTCGCCAGAATACAGTGCTACTAACTTCAGCAACTTGAAAATAAAAAATTTTAGACATGAATTATTAGTAACAAGATTCAAAATGTTAAAATTTCACTGTGATAATCCATTTTTTTTTAAAAGTCAATTTTAGTAATATAATGGTATATTTACTGAAAAATAATGTAACTCTCTGAACTGGTAATGGAACATTTATAGATTTGGTCAAATGACAAAAAATATAAAACTATTTGATTTGGCAGAAATTAGACCCCCCCCCCCCAGAAGGCCTTTTCTGAATTCACAGTAAAAGTGGAGTTTTTCTGTTTCCGATTTACAAAAGGCTAAATTCTGTTGAAAAAGATGTCTCATATCTCTTGTTGATTCTAATCCTCATAATGAGATATAAAAATGGTAAAAATCTATCATTTTGGGAAATTTACCCATGCCGAGACAAGTGTTCATTATCTATATTATAAAACTCAAATGACCTTGTAACGGGCGTTGTAACCCAACATCCAGTTTATGACTTCCGGTTGCGCATACGTATACAGATTTAAACCTATAACAGCGTAAACAAATAAATACAAATTACGACTTTTGCAGATTGCAGAATTTGACCTGCGCACTGAAATATTAACGTTATTATTTAACATGGGAAAAGTGAGGATGTTTTGCAACTATTCTGTATTACAAGTATACTGTCGCAATTTTCTTACAAATAAATCAACTTTTATCCGTTGACAACGTATTGTTTTACTATGTACGTTTTCAGCATCCCATTTTTTCGCGTTTAAATTATCCAAATAAACAATTGTTAATACTTCTTGTTTTTTTTTACATCGTTCTTTTCTGTATTACATTTAAGTTATTTTAACGCAATTTTCTTACAAATAAATTTACTTAAACCCGTTCACGATCATAAGAGAATTTTACAACGTATTGTTTTACTGTGTACGTTTTCAGCATCTCAGTTGTTTTTTTTTTCGCATAAAAATTAAAATATATATCAAAATTTGAATTTAATTTTAAGTATTATGGTATCTGTTCAGTGCACATTTACTTATAAGTATGGCAAACCACTTATAATTCAATGGCTGTAAGTTAGTTTTTTTCAAAAATAAACAATTATAAACATAATGACTCATAGAAATCTATATTCTTTTTTCATTTCAATATACGTTCATAGAAATGTTTCTGTTATATCACAAAAAACTATTTGCTTTACGTCACAAGTGTCATGCTCATACATTAATTCCATAGCTCATATAACATACTGACCCAACGGGTCACAGGTAGTCTAGTTACCTATAATAATGGTCTCAGTCTAGGAGCATTTCTCCTTCATGGACCAAAGACATCAGTTTTACATTCATAAAAATGCAGTTCGAGTGATTATTACAAAGCTCAAAGCTTCAGTTCATCCACAACGAGTAGGGAATGTCAAAACCCCTTCTGTAAATCCAAACAGGATTGGCTCTTTCATGCATATTTAACAATTTCCATTAAAATTAAATTTGCTTTAAACGACATCAAATAGAAATTGATTCAATTTATAAAAATCAATTTTACTTACTTTGTAAAGTGAACGGATCAATGAGATGAATTGATTTAGTAACTCTGATAACAACACAAATCTGTGAAATGTTGCCGAGTGAATGAGCCAATTTCTTTGTGAGGCACACAACATTGTCCTAAAAATTAAAAAATAAAATATATTTGTACTGAGTATAATTTGAAAACTAGCAAGAAAAATTAGACTTTGAGCAGAAATATAAATCTATTGTATATTTGGGAAAATTTGTACATATGTTCATTGCGTCATCCTAAACAATGGGACAATGTCCAGAGTTTTTCATTTTATTAAAATATTTATTCCATTCTTTCATTTACTTTTTAATATACATTAAAAATAAAATCATTTTGTAAAGAAAGCAAATTCCTTTCTCCTTTTTCTGCTAAAATCTTTCCTAGTCCTACCATCAATCTGAACAGGTGAAATTATATGTTTATGAGAAAACAGTGTCAGAATATACTCAGATTTAACTGCACCTGGCCGACGAACCAAAGTTGTTCAGTGTTGGTATGTACACAAAATAGACTTCAGGACGTGATACAGTCATAAACACATACTCTGATGAAAAGGCAGGAAACAGAAATCAGCTATCTATATTGAGATGTTAACATGCAAATGAAGTTTCAAAGATTGATTCATCCATCAATATGAAGAAATCTATAAGTTAGAATTCCAGATACGACTGATAAGCATACAGAAATCTGCAGACATCTTTTCAATTATACAAACTTAGAATTTCAAATATAACTTTCATTTTGAAGCCTGGAGTTATTTGAAGAAATGAGACAATTGTATTACATTTTGAACTGTTGAACAAATATTTTGATAAAAGCAAAAACAATTTCTCAGTATTTATTGGCAGAGAGATATTATTCTCAAAATTATTAATCAGTAATCACCTCAGAATCCTAAAGACACATTTGCCAAAAATATTGTATTTTATCACAAATCTGATTTCATATATCTGCATGTTGTTGTTATATTAATTATCCCATATTAGTTTTCTCGGATCATAAGAAATCATTACTTTCACAATATCACACCATAACTAACATCAAATCACATGATTAAAACTGATATTTTTGCTATTCCACAAAAAATATATGGTCACAATGAAACATTTTATAAATGAATTGTGTGTTGACTTTAAAAATTGAACATTTCTATTTAAAGATAAAAATAAAATTTTGGTAATATTTTTTTAATAAGGCATCATTTTTTTTTTTTCCAATCTTAAATGAATAACTTTTCCAATATTTATCTTTACTATAAACAATTGGGATCATACAAAATCGAATGATATAAGGTTTGTAAGTATATACAACTTTTATATAATAGATTTCTTAAGTAAAATTAGTAAAAAAAGCAATGGAGCAATTAAGACTATTTGTGATGTAACTAATTGTTTTATGACAATAAAAATCATCAGAAGACAAAAATCTTACACAATTGTACTTACTTTACAAACGGGTACAATTTCAACAGAAAATGTAGTTTTGTAATTGGCAATGTTATTATGTATATCCATGGAAATGAGTTGCTGTGCAGTTTGGTATCTGGCAAAGAATAATTTTTTTAATATAAACATTATTATATCACAATTTTTAACAATTAAATGGTAAATATTGAAAGAAAATTGCGGCACTTTAAAAATGTTATAGTTCAGTCAAGATTTAACAATTATCACATGTTAGAAAATAGAAATGTACTGAGAGCATTCAAGTATTTATACCATTGTCTTATATCCTCTTTTAGTGTTAAAGAAAACAAGGCTGACCACAAAATTTATCTCATTGTACAAAATGTGTACACACAAAATTTATCTCATTGTACAAAATTTGTACATACACAAAATTTATCTCATTGTACAAAATGTGTACACACACAAAATTTATCTCATTGTACAAAATGTATACACACACAAAATTTATCTCATTGTACAAAATGTATACACACACAAAATTTATCTCATTGTACAAAATGTATACACACACAAAATTTATCTCATTGTACAAAATGTATACACACACAAAATTTATCTCATTGTACAAAATGTATACACACACAAAATTTATCTCATTGTACAAAATGTGTACACACAAAATTTATCTCATTGTACAAAATGTGTACACACACAAAATTTATTGCAGGTCAGCGATAACATTTTCTTACATGTATCACAATTCTGATATTTGTGTACAAACAAGAAAAGAAAATATATAAAATCAAGAAAATGAAACAGAAAATTAAACTAATCTTTTTTTCCTCCAATATTTTGAGATGGTACTTGTGATAGGACCATTCTTATTGCAAGCATTACCAAAATAAACAAAACTAGTTCTATATACTCTGTGTTGTCTGGGATTCATTAGGTACACATTTTGAAATTAATTTAGATTATAAGTAAAATTTTTAAAACAAGAAATAAACTAAAAAAAAAAATAAATAAAATAACATGCAAATCACGTATTGGCAAGAATCACACCAAAAGAGTCACAAAAACGTTAATACAATAAAAGAAAAAAATGGAAAAAAAAATGCTTAATAATGAAACAAATAATATAAGCGATAAGTGATATTTTAAGCAAATATTACTTTTACATTATTTGATTCATTAAAATTATCACCATCATAATAATCTTCATAAACAGAATAATTTAGTTTTTCTGTTTTTATTTTTATTCCAGTAAATATTCCAATAGTAAAAAATATTTTTAAACTTCAATATGTATTTATCCAAGTTACATATATGCAAGAAACATTCACAGATACACAAAATACTGTCCAATATTTTTTATTAATATAGAAATGTTTAAAAAAGAAAAAGGAAAAATATTAGCCAAGAGACATTTGATTTACTAATGAAGACAAAGAAAATTTAAAGTTTCAAACTATTAAAGCGAGTCATGGTTACTTTCTTTTATGGAACATCAACTTCATTTTTTTTTTTTTTTGCTTATTAAATACTGAATCAAGCCTTTTGGTACATATTTTTTGTTTCAGAATTTGAATATCATCAAATAATTTATTCATGATATAAATTTGTATAATTCATTTCATGTAATAATTTTTGAACATTCACTTGCATTTATTTACTTTGATAATGTTTATATGTTTTTTTAATTTTTATTTGTCAGATCTTTAAATTTCTATTCAGGATATGAAGTTGACTTGAGTTTCTTTATTTTCAAATAATTCTTTGATATTGCTTGTAGTGTTGATTGGTTGTTTCATATATCAACCCTTTTGGCAAATTAAGTCATTTCGCTAAAAAATGTGATGCTTTAAACTTTTAATCTACTAGCTGTACTTACCCGGCATTGTCCAGGATTCATTAATGTCATTTTAGTTTCAATTTTTAAATTATAAAAAAAAAATAAAAAAAAACATATGCAAATCACAAACTCTTAGGTGAAAATAGTTATCTCCCTTAACTTTTGAGCTTTTAAAATCATTTTTTAAAATCGTTTCCATTATAATAATCGTTTTGACTGGAATAATTTTCAGAAAGAAACTAATTAAACTTCTTTAGCTTGAGGAAGATGTTGCAAAGATAAAAAGAAATCGCTAGTCAGAATCAAATCTTGATTGATCAGATGTATTGCTACTGATGTCTTACATGAAAATGCTGTTTCATGTACAAACCAAGAGAGATTATATATAACCCATAGATGGATACTCACCTGCAAGGAACAACCAATAATAAAAAGTCAACAAGTTTTCGTCCCTCTTGCTTTCCAGCAAAGTAGAAATCAAGGCCGCCTAAGAAAAAACAAAAAATAAAATGTTAATGGTTGCATATCGTTTATCTATTTGAGCCACTTGGAAATAAAAACAAATCTAGTTTATAGCTAAACTCTAAGTGTATATGCATATACTAATGATGATTTTAAGATGCTACAACTGTCCCAGACTATGGAATGGACAGAAAGATGCTTAATACTATAGATTTTTATTATTTGACTTATTTGGGTAATATTTCCATCTTTAGTTGTTATACTTACAATGTTTTGCAGTTTTTCATCTTTCGGAACATTGTAAATTCATATTATGTTGAACTCTGAATCCTGAAGATTTTTGAATGAAACTCTGTACTCAAACCATGAAAGTAGATTGTTCTCATTTCATCAACCATGACCAGGTAGATTTCAGTTCATAATTCTGTACAGGTTCCAGAGTTTAACATACAAACATTAAGAATATTACTAAGATGAGAATAATAATCTAAATAGTCCAAATTATCAATCCTCATCTATAAAATTTTTTACATCATAACTTTTTTTTTTCCGTATTAAGCCATGATCATAAAACCTTTAGCAATAGACAGAAGCTACTAAGCTAATTAAGCAAATTCATAAAATGAAATATCACGATAATACAGAACTCTGAAAATGTAATTCTGAGGCAGCATGTTCAGGACACCATGTAAAAGGCGATCACCGGTACATTTCTAAGCAAACATTGGTGTGAATATGCAGTGGGTCTAATGTGAATGTATATTGTCTTAGGTTTGGTCTGTTCAGCCGCAGCACAGGGCGGTATTTAAGCATTGTGGTGGGGGCAAGAACCATGAAATAATCTGTAGGCAACAAGGTTGTTACATTCCAGCAATAAATCTAATCCAAGCGGTCCAGATGGAATAGGATCATGACAAGGAATATAAAGTATATATCTGATCGCACGACACTGTAGATACTCAAGAGAATCAGAATACTAGGGACTCGTATTTCAAGTGGGGGCAAATCATTGCCTTGTAAAGCCTAGTCAGCAAATGCCATTCATGAGGAATTTAATAACTCAGGATACGCAACACGTAAAGCTCTCTATTAACCTTGTTGGATACATAAGACGTGGTCGCCAAACCCGAGATTGCTGGATATTATTACTCCCAGATAGTTATGACTGAGAACGGCACAAATGTATCCCATGGACAAGAACAGCAGCAGATATCTAGAGAACAAAAGCATAACTGTTTTTACTCATATAAGCACCATGCCATCATCCCCCGCCCACTCAGATGCAAAAATCAGTAACGACTGCAGGTAAATGACTATACTATGTAAGGGTATACTGGATGTGACACAGAAATTTGTGTGCCATCAACATAAGAGTTTGGGAACACAGTCAAGTTGTCATAGTTAAAATGAGATGTTGCACTGTCCATTAATGTCAGCAGGTCGATGAAAAGAAAAATAACGTTAGTGCAATAACACTTCCCTGTGACACGCAGAGACAGGAAGCTCATCTGACAAAAGTAGCCCGCAGTCGATCAAACAAAAAGTTGCAGATTAAAAGAGAAGAGCTTGCTTGGACACTAAATGAGGGTAGTTTCTGCTGCAGGGCTGAATGAGGAATGGTTCCAAATGCTAATTTTATTTTTATTTCGGACTATTAGTCTCATCTTTATTAGTTTTGTTTGTTTATTTTTATTGGTTCACAACGTTTCGGCCAACTTCCTCTGGCCTTCGTCAGGTGGTAACCGCGACGGATAGGAACTTCGGAAGTTGGCCGAAACGTTGTGAACCAATAAAAATAAACAAACAAAACTAATAAAGATGAGACTAAAAGTCCGAAATAAAAATAAAATTAACATAAAAATGCTCATCTCAAAATAAAAAATTCCAATTAAGGAATAATGCATATATATGGTTCCAAATGCGTTGGTAAAAAATGCCAAATTGTGCACTTCTCAGCGTAACGCTCTGATAGGTAGCTTGTTCTGTGGCAGACTGCAATCTTAGAAAACTGAACAGAGATGAATGGATGACCTTATTTTGTATGAGATGTGAAGGAAGGCAGTCATTCACAATGTGCTCCATGACCTTGCCAAGACAAGAGGTCAGAGAACTTGAACAAGACCAGATAATTTTGATTTATCACCTTTGCGCTTGTAGACTGAAACCAGTGGAGGTCTGTCCATAGATGAGGCATACAACCAAACACAAATAACAAGCTTAACAGATGAGCCAGCAGCTTTGATAATGAGCAAGCATACTGATTGAGCAGAATATTGAGAATATTATCGGCCATACATTCTTTCCGATGTCAAGTTTATTCAGTTTCACTAAAAAAAAAAAAAAAAAAAAAAAAAATCCAGCATAAACTGAATATCAGTAAGTAAGAGTGTGGTGGTGAAAAAAAAAAAAAAAAAATCCAGCATAAACTGAATATCAGTAAGTAAGAGTGTGGTGGTGAAAAAAAAAAAAAAAAAAAAAAAAAAAATCTAGCATAAACTGAATATCAGTAAGTAAGAGTGTGGTGGTGAAAAAAAAAAAAAAAAAAAAAAAAATCTAGCATAAACTGAATATCAGTAAGTAAGAGTGTGGTGGTGAAAAAAAAAAAAAAAAAAAAAAAATCTAGCATAAACTGAATATCAGTAAGTAAGAGTGTGGTGGTGAAAAAAAAAAAAAAAAAAAAAATCTAGCATAAACTGAATATCAGTAAGTAAGAGTGTGGTGGTGAAAAAAAAAAAAAAAAAAAAATCTAGCATAAACTGAATATCAGTAAGTAAGAGTGTGGTGGTGAAAAAAAAAAAAATCTAGCATAAACTGAATATCAGTAAGTAAGAGTGTGGTGGTGAAAAAAAAAAAAAAAAAATCTAGCATAAACTGAATATCAGTAAGTAAGAGTGTGGTGGTGAAAAAAAAAAAAAAATCTAGCATAAACTGAATATCAGTAAGTAAGAGTGTGGTGGTGAAAAAAAAAAAAAAAAAAAAAAATCTAGCATAAACTGAATATCAGTAAGTAAGAGTGTGGTGGTGAAAAAAAAAAAAAAAAAAAAAAAAAATCTAGCATAAACTGAATATCAGTAAGTAAGAGTGTGGTGGTGAAAAAAAAAAAAAAAAAAAAATCTAGCATAAACTGAATATCAGTAAGTAAGAGTGTGGTGGTGAAAAAAAAAAAAAATCTAGCATAAACTGAATATCAGTAAGTAAGAGTGTGGTGGTGAAAAAAAAAAAAAAAAAAAAAAAAAATCTAGCATAAACTGAATATCAGTAAGAGTGTGGTGGTGAAAAAAAAAAAAAAAAAAAAAAAAAAAAAAATCTAGCATAAACTGAATATCAGTAAGTAAGAGTGTGATGGTGAAAAAAAAAAAAAAATCTAGCATAAACTGAATATCAGTAAGTAAGAGTGTGGTGGTGAAAAAAAAAAAAAAAAAAATCTAGCATAAACTGAATATCAATAAGTAAGAGTGTGGTGGTGAAAAAAAAAAAAAAAAAAAAATCTAGCATAAACTGAATATCAGTAAGTAAGAGTGTGGTGGTGAAAAAAAAAAAAAATCTAGCATAAACTGAATATCAGTAAGTAAGAGTGTGGTGGTGAAAAAAAAAAAAAAAAAAAAAAAAAAATCTAGCATAAACTGAATATCAGTAAGTAAGAGTGTGGTGGTGAAAAAAAAAAAAAAAAAAATCCAGCATAAACTGAATATCAGTAAGTAAGAGTGTGGTGGTGAAAAAAAAAAAAAAAAAAAAAAAAAAAAAATCTAGCATAAACTGAATATCAGTAAGTAAGAGTGTGGTGGTGAAAAAAAAAAAAAATCTAGCATAAACTGAATATCAGTAAGAGTGTGGTGGTGAAACATAGTACACTGCGCTCAAGGGAGTTGTACCTGTGTAGTGCAGATTAAGAAGCCTTGCTATATCAAATGATATGCTTGTGGTAACAGTTTCAGTCAGACATGACGTCAGGTGCTGAAGAGAACTTAGAGATTTTTGGCAAGTCACCAATAATTGCATAACGAGAGACTATCAACGATCTTGTTCGCCTGGTGATAACAGTTTTCCTTGATACACTTTATTTCAGAAGATCGTTAGTTTTGTGCGTTTTGAAACAGTTGTAGATCATACTCAGAACCATGTGATTGATATCTTAATTAGGAACAAATGTCGGAATTCTGGTGTACAAATGGCAATGAGTGACTATGCAATCTTGCAGCATGTTTCGGCACATGAACCAATCTGAGAGGTCAGAAAATTGCAAACAATATCAGGTTTGTCATATTTGTAAAATATACCTCAGAGCAGAGCACTGATTACCGAATCCATCAGAGACCAATCAGTAACTTAGGCAAACTCAATCTGAACTGTTATGTCAGGAATTTCAGTTGAACTCATGGCATCATTTAAACCAAAGGAAACAACTGCACAGTCCGATGATGGCATGCTAAATATGTCAGCCACAAATGTTAAAATAATATCTAATAAAGACGGATGTCAGGGAAAATCGTCAAAAATTTTACAATTTGAGTAAAATGAAACTCGGTAAAAAACGTCAGATAAAAAACATCTTCAGAGTTGGTTGCTAACCAATTTGAGTTTTGACGGTTAAAATCGCAGAGTATTATATATGCAGTAATGTGTAACACGTGCTAAGAGTCAATAGATGATCTGATGTGTAGCAAAATAGACATGTCAGCATTATTTGATTGATATGCGTCATGGGATATAGTTTCCTCTTTTGATATGAAGAAATTATGATTTATTACACAAAAGATAATATTAATTATCCAAATAATATAATAAAAATAAAATATAATAATAAATAATTATTAATATAATTAATAATTATAATGATATTAATTATCCAAATAATAACATAATAAAAATAATTAATATTATTATTAATTATAACAAAATAAAAAAATACTTAACATATTATAATAATAAAAATAAATTAATTAAAAGGAAATAATAAAAGATTATATAAAATAATATAAAAAGTATTACTTAACAATTTGAATGTAAAACGGGGTTTTTTAGCTTCTCTGGAGATTTTCAAAACATGGAACAAAAAACATTCTAAACTGTTTGTTCCAGAACCTTCTCTAGCGATAGCTATAAAAGCGAACGACCGTAAATTATACTCAGTTATAACATGATGTTGGGACGCAATGAGAGGCAACCACCTATTATAACTCCGACCGAAGGAAAACACAAGAAAACTCGAGTCGTTAAAATAACAGATGAACCAAAGAAGATACAGAGAAAAATCTTTCATCAACAAACTGGTAATAAAATATAGATTTTTCTGAATTATATTTAACCAAAAAGCATTTATGTCTAAAGATAAAAACAAACATTACTATAAAACCATTGACTCCTATCTAAAGGGAAATAACTAGAAAACAGAGTTATTCCCTTTACACTATCGATTGTAATCAGCTTATTAAACATTCGTTTTACTTTATTTTTTATTTTCTTTCTCTTTTCTTTGTTAATAAAAACTTGTTTTTCTCTTCAAATTATCTTTTTTTCACTCTTTTATTTTTCATTGATATGTTTGCGGTGTTCTGATATCCCTAGACTAGGAACAAATTCGTAACAATATGCAAAACCAGTCAAGTAGAGTAGATAGCTAGATAACCTCATCTTTGCACGTGAGGGAATCAACTTGCTTAAAAAAGCCATTGTTTTCAACATAGATCAGAAAGCTGCCATGAGAAGCAATCATGTGTCGCTCTCCGCATAAAATGAAATATCCAGGAATATCCACTAGAGGCACACTAGAATTTTAGAATGTTTCAGAAACAAATACAGAGCGAGGCTAAGCAAAATGTCATTTGAATTCATCGAATTAACTAACCTGTGAATATTATTCCATGCTAAAGTGCAGACATTTGGAGCAGCTATTTTTAGAATGCTGAATCTCACAATGTAGCTGGCACATGATGAGTGGTTTGCAGAGTGTGACCCTCCGCAGCATTTGGGAGCATTTATGTATGCTGTCGACATGTTAAAGTCAGGGCTGCCACAGTTGAGGCATTGTTTTGGTGAGTGACAAGCAATGCGACCAACTGAAATATTAAGATGATTGTTAAACGTATATGGAAGTATGCTGTAGTGGTGAAATCCAACATAGAAACCATGTGAGAGAATACAGGTGTATTGAATCTGGTCAGGGACATCAAATTTAATGCTGGTGAAATTGCTGTTGTCGCGTGGACTGGTAAGAGAGAGACTTGTGATGCACGGATATTCAATGCAAACGTCAGCTAGGAAATCATTCATCAACGAGTTTTTGTCAAACTTATGTACGATGATAGTGTTTGTTTTCAAGGCAATGGTTATTTCATCCATGTTGGATAGTGATGTCTTTTTGCCAAAGAAGTTGACAGAAAGGTTGTCAAGGAAAGAGTTGCGTTGGTTAGCAGAGCAGCATTTATTGAGCAGTTTGTCACTGTTGAGGAGTTGAGCATAGCTAATCATTGATAGACTGCTTTTTTTTCAGAGGAGAGAAATGAGAGATTGGACATTTTTGAAACTAGAATGGATCGCATGGGGTCAGCACATTAAATATTACATCTGCTGAAATGAGAGGGAGGAAGCGCATGGGGTATCATTGTTTATATTTCGATCCACAATCTGAGCAATCTGAGATTGGGTCTGAGAGTGAGAGAGATTTCTGTTTGACTTGGTTATGGTTGAAACAAGTTTTGCTTTTGGAGGCGCAATTTGAGCATCAATCACTTTTTCTAAATCATCAACAGAGGCAACAGGTTATGTCATGAGAGAAAAAAAATCATGGACTACTATGTCAAACTCAAAAGCAGAGCAATTAAGATCATTTTGCTGCAGTTACCTCAAGCAGCTCACTTTGTTTTCGGACCATAGACACAATGAAGATTGATACCAGAGTTTTCTTTGATGAGCAGGCTGAAATCACGAATTGAGAACTGAAGACATTCATAATGAACATAATTCCTGCAAACAGAACATTTGACCTCCACATCGTATTGCAGACATATGCACCAGCACTGTGGCATAGTAAGGGAAGACTTACCCAAATAATTATTTAACTATGAAGACCTGTTTTGAAAATAAGTTCTTATTTTTCCTACTTATGGTTGTTGATTTTATCGGGAGAAATTTAAGAGCACAAAATCACAAGTTACTTGGAGATAGTAAATATTTTCTCTAGAAGTGTAAGCCATGTTTAGTTTCAGAATAGTTTCCGATGGTTCGTTGTTCCACACAAGTCCTGAGAGGTGACTGGTTTGCAGTAGACAGTTCCACAGAGCAAAAGATTCTTACCGTGTCGAGACGGGAAAAAAACACATGCGAAATTGCTACAGAAAAGGTTTAATATTTATGGAGCAATTCTGGTTTCTAATTCAATTAATTCGATTCGTCAGTTCCTAGCAGCATCATTTATAAATAGAATCACCTGACTGTGTGGGATCATACCCCTATTATAACTCCAAAATATTGTAACATTTTCGAATCAACAGATACTACAGATTTCTTTTTGATATAAACTATCATTATAAATACACTGAATCCAATATTTCTCCAGTAATCACACAAACATGCAATGAATATTTCAGATCATAATTATAAACTGGCAGAAGAAAGGACAGACATTGCCAATGGAGTTAATGAGATCAAAATGTATTTTTTCACTATGCTTTTCATTATTTTCTTTGTTTTGCTCCCTTACAAACAGTTGCAAAACTCTAAAGTAGTGTTTTATACATAGATATGGTTTAAATTTCATTAAAATCTGATGTACATATTTAAAATTTTCAGAGGGCTCTTTCTCTCATGGCTTACTTTGAGGTGGGAGGAATATAGATACTGGACCACTTCCATTCTCTTGGAGAATTTTTTACATATATAAATTTTATACATATATAAATTTCATCAAAATGATATATTTGAAATCGTAAAGGGGAGATTATGCCCTCATAACCCTTTTAGAGGTTTACTTAGAGATTCTGAAACACTGTCATTGTCTCCTGATAAATTTTACATAGATTCTTTAACCTTTCTTTCTATCAAACACACAAACAGCATGCACCTTGAGAGTCTTATATATGTAAGAGAGTTTACTTATAAATGTCAAGAATTCAATGAATTCAGATAAATTTTTCAACATAATAAAAATCATACAATTATTAAAAAGATTTTATCCAAAGTAAATATAAAATATAATAGTTAAAATAACATTGCATTTACTGAATACACAAATTTGAATGTCTAATAATGGTAAACTTACCATGTATTGGTTTAATGTTAACAGTGTTCTGGTGCATGTTATGCTTCAGCAACAGTTGCTCGAGATAGTAAAAAGTCTTTTTATGTTGAGTCTAATGGGATAAAAAAAAAATTTTTTTAATAAAAACATACAATCTATTAATAATGGAGATTATCTATCGCTCTGTTTGAAACCAAAATTTTAATATTTAAAACTATTATACAATTGTAATTAGCCTGAAGCCAAATCTATGCTATATTTAATGTTCAAATCTTATTTATAGGGGAAACAATTTTACAACATATCCCTTTAGTTATTTAATGTCAAAACACAATATGCATCATTATATAATAAGCATGATTATGAAGCACATTTTTTTTTTTTTTTTGCTTTAGTCTATGTAAATTTTTTTTAATTCAAAAGTTAGAATATCAAAAATTAGAATAATTATAAGGCTTAGGATTTCAAAAATATCACTTTGAATTTTTATGGAAAACATAAGACAATACTATTAGAAAAATACAATACTACTATGAATACCATGTAAAATTCTGATAACAACATTACTGATATGTGGTTTCATATCAGTATGATCAAGACAAAACAATGGACAGAAAAAGAATATAAGAAATAGAAAGAGAGGAAATTGGTGGAGGTGAATGATTAAAGTAATTCATTACAATTAAAAGATTAAAATGGCTGATGTGTTTATAAAGCCATTAAAATGCATTGTGGTGGATTTATTTTTTAAATTAAAATTATTTCATGTAGGTGAGAAATAAATTATATATGTGTTTATGCATTTCACCCTTTATTTATACCAATCCTTTTATTTATACCAATCCTTTTATTTATACCAATCCTTTTATTTATACCAATCCTTTTATTTATACCAATCCTTTTATTTATGAAGAAGCTTCCATCCATCTATCCAGCATGGCCGCAGCCGAGATTGAACTCACTACACGAGTTTGTTGTGTAATTCAAATCTTGTCCGTAGCTGTATACTTGATGCCTCGCCAGGGCTATCAAGGGTATTTTTTATTGTGATGCCATCACTTGATGGGGTGCCTACCTCGGCTTAAGAGAGTCCCATCTACCCTCGAAAGAATAGATCGCACCAGTTTCTCAACCTAGTATTTTACCTCACAAGACATACAGCGCCTCACCTCCCCACCCATCTGGTATTGGCCAGGCTCAATGTTGCTTAACTTCAGTGATCTGGCGAGAACCGGTGTGTCAACGTGATTGTGCCGTATATGAAGCTTAATGCATGTTAAATGTAACTAAAAAACATACACAAATAGATGACAAAATAGCTATCAGGATGGCAAGAAAGTTTTTGCAGTTTTAAATTTTTATCTCGGCTCAAACAAACATTTATTGATCAAAATAAGCACCATCAGAATCAACACAAGTGTATTTATGCCAGTAACGTAAAAATCTTTCATTCTGGTGGCGATGATATCGCTTAGGTTTTTGAAGCATTTCTTACGCAGAAAGTTGTTGAAATGCTTGAAAAAGTGGTAGTTAGTAGGTGAAAGGTTTTGAGAGTATGGAGGATGAGGCAGAGTTTTGTAGCCCAATTCGTTCAACTTCTACAGAGTTGGTTTAGCAACGTGTGGTTGGGCATTGTTGTGGAGAAGAATTGGGCCTTTTCTGTTGACTAATGTTGGGTATTGTTGTTGAAGTTTCTGATGCATTTCATCCATTTGTTGACAGTACTTTTCCGCTGTAATGGTTTCGCCTGCATTGCAAAAAACTAATGGAGGAGACCAATTGTAGACTACCAAACAGTCAGCAAGACCTTTTGGTGCAACTCTGGCTTTGGAAAATGTTGTGGAGCTCCATCGATGTCTAACTGCCAAGCTGAGCATTGCTGGTTGTCGTAAAGAACCCACTTTTCATCGCAAGTCACAACCCGATCAAGAAACCGGTCGTTCTTGTTGTGTAAAGAAGGGAAAATCACACTTCATAACAATGTTTCTTTTGGTTAACGTTAAATTCATTTATCATTATATCAGTTTTGTCATTCCAATTTCTCTCAAGTAGTTGGAAATCATTGTATACGTTACGTTTAATTCAAAAGCAATTTCTCAAACAGTTGTGTGTGGATTGGCTTCGACTAAGGCTCTTAATTGATCATTGTTTGCGATGGCCACTACACTCATCATCTTCAAAACTCATCACCACTAAAAAATTTCTTAAACCACCATTATAATGAGTGTTCAATAGTGGTTTCTTGGCCAAATGCTTCGTTGATATCGCGAGTTGTTTCAGCAGCTTTTTGGCCTAGCTTGAATTGAAATAAGAAAATTGTGCAAATATTTAACATTCTAAAAAGAAGACAATTGTTTTAGAACGATTATAATTTAAACGATTAGTTAGAGCGAAAAATGCTCTTTAAAATAAAGTAATGGTATTATAACGAAAATTTATTTGAAAATACATCATTTGAAATCAAAATTAAAAATTCTGCAAAAAATTTCTTCCCAACCTGATAATACAGATATACGCACACACACAAATAAAAAATTACACACACACAAATAAAAAACTACACACACACAAATAAAAAACTACACACACACAAATAAAACACACACACACACACACACACAAATTTAAAAAAAAAAAAAAGAAAAAAAAATATTTACCCGTTGCCTAATTTGAACCAGAGCTCTCCAGAAATCTTTGGCCTCAATTCGCTGACAGTCACTGCAAATCTGATTATTGACAGTGTATTCTACTACAAACACTTGTTGCAATACAGCATTATTTATAATCTGACAAAAATAAAAAATACAAGGTTGACTGCTAAAACATATGAAGATAAAATTCACAGAAATGATTTGATGATCACATGGACATATTTCAGTTCTACATCATGAATGCAGCAATGATAGTTTTTTTCCCCTTCTCTTTTCTGATGTATTGAAAGATTTGGTGATGATGTTACAAATGCGTCCACCCTGAAAAAGTTTAGCCAGCTTCTCCCCTAACCTGTACATCCTGAACAATCACAGCTGATACAGTCAGAGCAAGATTGCATAAGATGATTAACTAATCTAAATTCTACTGTTGGTGGATTTGATGATTCAAGCAATTATTTCTTGATAATTCTAGCCCATATCCTTACTTGTCTACCGATGCGCTTGTGTTAACAAGGCAGATAGGATTATGTCACAAATTGGTACTTGTGTAGAATTTGAACCAGATGTAACTAACTGGCTACTCGGCTTTACCTGGAACAGGACGTCAACTGCCGGCTTTTGCTGAGCATCGCCAAACATCAAAGCATAACAATGCTACTCAAGGAAGATATTGAAAAAAAATTAAAGATATTGAAAAAAAAAAAAAAAAAGATATTGAAAAAAAAAGATATTGAAAAAAAAAAGATATTGAAAAAAAAAAGATATTGAAAAAAAAAAGATATTGAAAAAAAAAAGATATTGAAAAAAAAAAGATATTGAAAAAAAAAAAAAGATATTGAAAAAAAAAAAAAGATATTGAAAAAAAAAAAAAGATATTGAAAAAAAAAAAAAGATATTGAAAAAAAAGATATTGAAAAAAAAGATATTGAAAAAAAAGATATTGAAAAAAAAGATATTGAAAAAAAAGATATTGAAAAAAAAGATATTGAAAAAAAAAAAAAGATATTGAAAAAAAAAAAAGATATTGAAAAAAAAAAAAGATATTGAAAAAAAAAAAGATATTGAAAAAAAAAAGATATTGAAAAAAAAAGATATTGAAAAAAAAAAGATATTGAAAAAAAAAAAGATATTGAAAAAAAAAAGATATTGAAAAAAAAGATATTGAAAAAAAAAAAAGATATTGAAAAAAAAAAAAAGATATTGAAAAAAAAAAAAGATATTGAAAAAAAAAAGATATTGAAAAAAAAAAGATATTGAAAAAAAAAAGATATTGAAAAAAAAAGATATTGAAAAAAAAAAGATATTGAAAAAAAAAAGATATTGAAAAAAAAAGATATTGAAAAAAAAAAGATATTGAAAAAAAAAAGATATTGAAAAAAAAAAGATATTGAAAAAAAAAAGATATTGAAAAAAAAAAAGATATTGAAAAAAAAAAGATATTGAAAAAAAAAGATATTGAAAAAAAAAAAAAAAAAAACTTTGAATATAATAAAATTGCCAGAAAAAAATATAATGAAAATAAAAAAGAAACGACCTACAGTAAGAATTTCTGTTTTATTCTTGTAACAAATTTAAAAACATTTTAAGTTAAAAAATAAACAAGTTGTATTTTTCCAAACAAAATTGAACAAAATAAGACAACCAATTTTTTGTTTTTCATAATTTTTTTTCAACAAGTTTTTAAAAAAAGCATTTTTTATGTTTTTATGTATTTTTTTTTCATTTTTCTTTATTTTTGTAACTAATGTAAACATTTTTTTTCCCCCTTTTCATGAACAATTTTTTCCCTGTAGAGTGAGGCTGGACAAAAGTTTTTTTGTTTTTTTTAAAAAATTAAAGTAAGACAGCCGGGATATTCCCTTAGGATTAGATAGACTTTTCTACGGTCGCATCAAACGATGTCAAAGTGGTGTGAGAAGAGACAGCAGATGTGGAAGTAATTTCACCAACCAATTGGTAGCTTTCTGATATATGCTTTAAGATTGAGACAAAAGGATCATTACCAAATTTCTGTCTCTACATAAACTTGAAAAGATAACTGTCAGGAAGCTCATGGCCAGCATTTCATTCTGGTATATCTCCAGCCACATTCACATCCATTGCCAGCATTTCATTCTGGTATATCTCCAGCCACATTCACATCCATTGCCAGCATTTCATTCTGGTATATCTCCAGCCACATTCACATCCATTGCCAGCATTTCATTCTGGTATATCTCCAGCCACATTCACGTCCATTGCCAGCATTTCATTCTGGTATATCTCCAGCCACATTCACATCCATTGCCAGCATTTCATTCTGGTATATCTCCAGCCACATTCACGTCCATTGCCAGCATTTCATTCTGGTATATCTCCAGCCACATTCACATCCATTGCCAGCATTTCATTCTGGTATATCTCCAGCCACATTCACATCCATTGCCAGCATTTCATTCTGGTATATCTCCAGCCACATTCACATCCATTGCCAGCATTTCATTCTGCCACATTCATCCTTAATGGATCATCTTTTGGTGATTATGCACCACAAGACGCGCAATTTTTATTTGCAGTGATTAATCGTTTTCTTTGGCAATATGAAACAACATCTTCTGGCGTCTGCGGCTGTTGATTCAAGATGGAGATCTTGTATAAAGTTGTTAGGAATAGCCATTTGAGGGTGTGTTGTTTACTTAATGTATTGAATTTTTTCTTCCAATATTTTTCCCAAAGATCGTCTGCTCCTTTGCCATGCACTGTCCGATCAAAACAAAAGCGCATGATGTCATAACAAGTTATCGTTCCTAGATGTGCTGATAACCTGCACTGGTCAAGGGTTTATGTCATTTGTATACGGAAAGCTAACTTTCACTGGACAGTATCTAAACTTCAACTCCCATCATCCATATAATGTAAAGAAAGGAATCCTCCGTTGCTTACAACACAGAGCAAAAGCAACATGTAGTAACAACAGTGCATATCAAGAGGAGATGGACAGTTTAAGAGAAAATGTCCACCGAAACAACTATCCAGAGAGCATGACATCAGCTCCAAGAAATCTGGACCAAACACAAAAGACACCACTCAGAACCTCACAACAGTTTGTATACCATATATGAAAGGCTTGTCTGAAAAATTTCAATGAATATGTAATCCATATGACATCAGGACAGTATTCAGGAGTGATTCAACTCTCTGGAAACAACTTATGAGAGTCAAGCCCCCTACAGAAAACATCATGACTAAGAACTGTGTGTATGAAATCCTGTGTAAATGTGGAAAACTATACAAAGGTGAGACGTATCGTCCACTAAAAGTACGGTTAGAAGAACATCGAAACGTCTTAGTACATGAAGAGACTGAACCATATGTGGAAGGAAAAGGGAAACCATCTATCATTATGGGACGAAGTAAAAATTATAGACAGAGAGGAATGGTGGAGAGTAAGATGACTGAAAGAAGCAACAACAAATCACTCAGTAGACCTAGTGTAGAATTTAATACGATATGGGAACTATTAATTATAAACAATAGATACAAGTAATAAGTACACATATAGATAGATATACGTTAATCTATAGTAACGTTAATATATAGTAATAAATAGTGATATTTACAACTAGAAATAAAAATAGGTTTAAGGCTCCTAAAATTCATACTAGAATTGTCCACAAGAACCATGTGGTTAGAGTACTTGGAAAAATCAATTGAAAAAGTTATATTCTCCTGAAGGTTGAAGGTTCAATCCTCAGTGTAGGCAACTGTAAAATACAATTGCGAATTACTTAAGACCTTTATCCAGCCATGGCTGATGGAACAAGAGCATGCTACCCCCATGAAATAAATAAAAAGTGTCATTCGAAATTCTGTCCAAATTCCTGAGTTTGACAGAAACATTCCAGAATTTGACAAGATACACCCGAAGAAGGTTGGAGGTTATATCGACTGAAATGTTGTGAAAATAACACCCAAGATGAGAGATAACAGTAGTCTGATGAATTCAAATAATATGAATAATCAATCCTCATCTCAAAAATTCAGAAATGTGATAAAAAGTATTTCATAAATATTTTTTAAAACTAAATGAATTCGTTTTTGATAATCCACCAAAAGTAGACACAAAGACTATGCATTAGTTGAATGAAAATTATTTTTGGTTAAAAGCATAATTTCTAATGTTTTTTCCCCAATAAAAGCAATACTTAAATGATAAGTAGTTCATTATGCAAATACAAAATATTAGGTTGACTTTTAGTTGAACATCAAAAAACATTATTTTTTGCATCAACCTAATAGCATATTGTTTTCCACAAAATTTTACATTTTTCTTTTTTAAAGCGGTAAGTACTGTACGAAACAAAAAAATATTTCCATATAAAAATACTTAACATAATAAGGATATGATAGAAGAAACTTGTTTTTATTTATGCAAGATGTCACAGTTACCTCTTTTTGAATCGTCAATTTCAGCTTAATCCTTTGTGAATGCGGTTCTGTCCAGATAAATCCAGCATCAATTAAAGTCACCTGTAAAATTATTTTAGAATTAAAAAAAACTAGAGCAAGAGAAATTTTATCATTTAAAATATATTCCCATCATAATTCACATTTTTAACTAGTCAATAATCAATAATTTTAACTAGTCAATAATCAATAATTTTAACTATTATTGAATCTTGATCCAACTGTTATGTTACTAGCCTAGTAGAACCTGGCCTAAGATTTATTTAATAAATATTTATAATTTAAGATTACTAAGATAACTAAGATTTATATAATAAATATTTATAATTTAATAATATTTTTACAAGGAAAATAGCATTTATTAAATCCGACTTAAATAGGATAAGAATGATCATCTTCATTATTATGAATCAAGAAATTATAATTATATTGCGTATCTTTAAATAAATTTTAAAAAAGCAGAAAATAAGGACATCTTAAATATTTTTTCCAAAGAATTTGTATTCTGAAAATCCATCTTTTTGAAATGCTTTCATTTTTACTAAACTCATATGTTGTTATATGACACCAACCCTCTGCAGATTG
This sequence comes from Euprymna scolopes, assembly GCF_053919585.1. Classification (NCBI taxonomy): domain Eukaryota; kingdom Metazoa; phylum Mollusca; class Cephalopoda; order Sepiida; family Sepiolidae; genus Euprymna; species Euprymna scolopes. The sequence goes on from NC_136497.1 coordinate 111,403,188, forward strand.
AACTGGCTTCCTTCACAGGAGAAAGTGTCAAGGGGATATTAAATTCACAGGTGGTCCCTAGTCACTTGTATATTATAATATATTTATATTATTATTGGAATCCTTTGATTTGATTTGTTTATTTGCAGACTGTGTTAGAAATATTAAAACTTTTTATGCAAATTACCCACTATTACTTGAGGAGATATAAACACTAAAAAACAGACAGAACCTTGGACCAGAGGTACTCAAAATAGAATTTACTGGAAGAACCAGAGGAGCTCAAAAAGAATTTACTGAAAGTAATGAAAAAACTTCTCACCTCTGTTACTTAATTTTTTTCAACAAAAAAGAACATTCTTCCTCACAACCATTTTGGAAACTATCAAACTTCAACTGATATAAATATTACCTTTTATTGTATTTGTAATTTTAATTGAATATAATTTGCTTTTGAACGCAATAGCTTGTTAGTTTTTAATTGCCTTGGTCCAAAAAAACGGAAGGTTGTTCTGCTATAAAAGAGTGTTCTTTTCTAAAAGAAAAAAATGTGTTAGAAATAACTTAAGAAAATTTCTAACAACTATTATCCTCAACTTCATAGTTGTTTCATGACATTTCAGCAAACTATTTCTCTGGCCTTGATGAAGGCTACAGAAATAGTTGGCTGAAGCGTGAAACAACAACTATGAAGATGAGGATAAGTTTGCAAATAAAATAAATATCTATTACATAATAATGGAACACAGTTCTAAGCTGGAAAAGCTCATTAAACTAAGATTTGAAATCAAAAGTTAATCATTTCTCAAAACTAGAAAATATTTATGAATAGAATTATATGTCATGGTCAAAAACAATCATTGAATAAGAAAACAATGCTTAATGATTCATGAGATGTCATTTTTGAAAGCAACATGCAAACTAATTAACCTTTGATCGCATAGACTAAGCTGTTCTTCTCTTGTGAATATAAAGGTGGCATTTTAATCTTACTGATACTGTGACATAGTCCAACTTTATATAAAAAGAAATTCACACATTTATCTATAATTAAAAAGTCTCAATCTTTTGATAAATGAGAAATTGTTCAGTACTTTAAATACTTCCAAGAAAAGTTATTCTTCAGAAAGAGAATAAAAAAAGTCAATGTTATCTCCCTTTAACTAGAATAAATGAAGGAATGTATTTGATTTATATAACAAGTGATGTACAAATGAAAAATTGTCTCCCTTTAATCGACAATAAGAATTGGCAAGGAAAACTATTTGAAAAGTTTTATCTTGAATAAGTTGCAAAGGGAAACTAAAATAAGATATATTCATACTAATAATATGGTTAAAAGAGGAAATGAAGAAATTTTTAAACCTCAAAACTCATATGCTAATTTCAGAATTGCTATTATTTTTTTAACCATGAAAATTTTTCTTATACTTTCAAGCAACACGATATTCGGCAAATTTTGGAGAAAATCAAATCAAATTTTGTCTTTATAAAAATAAAAAAGCCAAAATTTCTTACAAAAATTCTACCTTTGAATCCATCTATAGAAAAAAATTTACAACTTATGTTTTACACAATGTAAAAAATTATTGTTAAATACAATTAATAATTTTTTCTTTTAAAGAAATTTATAACAAAAAATCTTACTCTGTTGAGTTCCTTGAGTTTTTTTAAGCAAATGGCTAGAAGTTCTTTAGATTCCAACTGAGCAGCAATCCAATTGGATGGAGGCTGCAAATATCTAAGAAAAATGAAGAAAATTTAATATGTATTTCATTAATAAGATGGAAAATTATTGCAATAATATTTTAATAGATATTCAATAAATCTTTAATATGGCCATTCCATGGTCACTAACATTTTGGAAACACTGAGTCTGCCAACACTCCACTGCAACAACCATGCTTATTAGGAGAGATTAACTAAGAAACAAATGACAATAACAAAGCAACAAATCCATTGCGTAATACAGACACAGTGATGCAATGAGCAGTTAGCCCAGAGGGGAAGTGGGGTTCACGATAGAACATTTGGAATGATGATAAAAAAAGAGGACATGTGTAATTTTCAATTAAAAGTAAAAATATTCAAGGAGAACGCCAAGAGAAAAATTTTGAGTTGAATAAGTTTTAACTGAGATCGCTGAATTTGAGAGATAGGTGGTTTAGTTGAGATGCAGACTTTAGCAACAGGACTTCAAAGACTTATATGATGAACAAGTCATTTGTATAAAATGGTTGTGTTTGTTGTTTATATAATGTATGCAGATTGTGAACTGTGTCTCATGCTCAGCAACCCTCAATATTAGAATTAAAATGGCACAAATAAGATGAAAGAGAAAAACATGGCACATGTGTTGGAGGGGGAGGGTCATTCAAGCTGCTGGTAAAATTATATAAAACAACTACTAATTGAAAGAATAAAAAACTTGAAAAATTATAGAATCATTTATTTTTAATTCAATTTCTAGCATTTATGAATGTCCTCCACTTGTAAGTTTTTTTGTTTTTTAAGAAATTCACTTTTAAGGTAATTTATCTCTGTTCAAGTCTATTTATCCCTCAGGTCTAGCCTTATCACTTCCTCCCATGTTTTCCTTTGTTTCACTCGGTGAACTGAACTTGCTACTATAACTGTTCTACATCTACTTAATCCAAGGACATTGATTTTTTTCAACGTGGCCATACTATCAAAATCTACTGTTTTGCTCATATCAACCTATACTGCCTAGATTTAATCTCCACGGATATTGGAACTAAGCCTTACATTATATATCCATCGAATTCTCATATCATTTTTCTGTATGCAAGGCATTTCCTCAATCTTTACTGGCCACGCTTCACTTCTATATACCACACTGTGCATACATGCTTGATTCTTTCCATGGTTGACAATAGTAGCGTTCTGCTGGATAGTAATGGCATAATTCTAATTCTTGCAATTATACTAATATCTGCTCCATCTTGTGCTCTACTTAAAAATAAAATAAAAAATAAAAATGTTTTAAATTTTTATAAAAGAAAATATTCAGAGTATGGTTTTCATTGAATTGATTTTTTGGATATCACCAACCAAATTCTTGTAAAAAGAAATTTCATTGTTGAATTATTTGTTGACTGAATTTGAACGAGAAAGGTTCAAATAAAGAAAATATTAAAAATCAGATTTATCGAATTGAGTGTCTAGAGATGGAGCTATAGGGGTCTGTCCATCATCGAGGGTTTGTAAAATTCAAAATAGGAAGCTGTAGAATAATCAAAAGAACTGTGTTAGTCAATAACACACAACAACAACAACAATAATAGCAGCAACACTTACCAAGGGTTCAGCTCATGCACAAGACAGACATCAGATTGAGCTGGACTGAAGGCTTGTATTTATGTACAAGCATATCCAATCAGGTGATTCAGCCAATCACAATCCAAGGAATAGACTGGCCCATGTGTGCACAATGGAATCTCCCATTGTGCCATAAATAGTTCTCCTCTTTCATGAGAAGTAACTTTACTCTCCGTCTGACTACGACTTTATCGCTCAAAATTTGTTGGTTCGTATATTGTTATTCTGCGCGTTATATTGTTAATATTTTGTTATCACCTTGTTAAATTTGTTATTGCTTATCTTCTTCTTCCCCCGGCACCACTTTTTCAATTACCGGATTCTTTTTTTTTTTTCTTTTTTTAATTTTTTTTTTGGACTGTTATCTTTCTCTCCTCTTGTTATACGCCGGCCATGGCAGCTGCCAGCTGTGTGCCGACGGTTGAGGTGAAGGAAGATGAGGCATTAGGTGGATGGACAAAACCACCAAAAGTAAAAATTGACGTTGTTAAATTTGTCGAAGACGCAAAGAAATGTGTGGAATTTACGACAGAAACTGGGATAAAGTTGGAACAACCGCGGTTACAAGAATTTGCTAAAAGGACTATTTCTCTATTTGTAATAGACCGTAAAACAAAAAAACTAATTAGATCAACGAAAGATGTTGTCACCAAATTAATTTCATCAGCAGGTTTAAGAGCTGAGCGGATCACAAAATGCAAAGGATATAACACATGGGCAGCTCTTTTTAAGACGGAAGAAGAATGCATAGCAATGACAAAAAAAGAAATTATTACCACCGAGTACGTTCTGAGAATGGAATACCTAGGAAGGCGAAGAACTACAGTGTCCATTTTTGAAGTTCCTGGTGCTGTCCCCGGGGAATACCTAGCCGCTTTCTTACTTAAGTTTGGGGACATCACCGGAATAGAAGAAGACCATTATAATGGAGTATGGACTTTCGACATTCTGCTTAATGCAGAAGCATTTCTACGCATACCTTACTACCTGGAGGCTGGAGTAGAGAAGCTGCCAATCGTGGTCGCAGGCAGAAGACCAGCATGTTGGATATGTGGGGAAGTCGGCCATCTCACTTACACATGCCCCAAAAGGAAGCCAGCTGTAAAAATTATCACTACAAATGACCGGAAAATAGGTTATGTAGAACCTAAGGACAATTCCCAGACACCAGAAGAGAAAAAAGAAATAACACCTGACGAGTTTGAAAAGACTTTTAATTCAGAAAAACAATCCCCCAAAAAGGACAACTGGACACTCATCCCTCTTTCAAAAAAATCCCCACCCAAGACTTATGCTAAGTCCCTCTCTAAAGAGGAGAAAATTGAAATTAGGACAAGTAAAGACCCAGGGGGCAATAAATTCAAAACCCTACTGAAACTAAAAGAAACGCTTGATGAGAAAAGGAGAAAATCGGAGGAGAAAGAGTTCCCTGAATCCCTTTTCCCTGAAAAACCGACCTCAAAAGAAAAGCAAATCTCTCGCAAAGCCCCCCCTCTTACTAAAGCTTCTTTGCCCCATAGAGACACCAAAATGACATCTCTAGGTTCTCCCTCCAAAAAGACCCCCAAACCGTCACCATTCTGCTCGCCAAACAACACGCCCAAGAACACCCCTCCCCCTTCTCCAATGAAAACAGACATGCCCCCTCCTCCCCCCTCAGATAAGAAAAGACATAGAAGCCCCTCTGTAGAGGCTGAATCAAGGAAAAAAAAACAACAACCCTTCTTTAATGGGAAAGATGTGTGCAAAATAACGGCTGAAGTAGAGACCATAATGAAATCCCATAGCAGGAAAGATTACAGAAACCTCCTCGCTTTCAAATCATACCAAAAAAAAGACATTACTAACCCTGAAAATTTTAAAACAAACCACATACTAACAGTTGTCAGGAAACGCGAGGAGGCCAAAGGACTATGGACTATGCTGGAGGAAGCAAACTCTGCTTTCAACCTTTATCCTCCAGCAGCCTATTTCAACGACACCGAATTAATTGAAATTAGAAAACGATGTGTTGGACGGGTCCCCATCAAACTCCATCCTTCACTTTATAGGGCAGTTAAACTAACCTTCCCCCTAGACATCGGCGGATTGTCCCCTGACGGGTCTATCACCACTGAGATGACCACTGGATCATTGGGGACAGCTGTCGGTGTCTTGACACCGTCTATGTTTGATTAGGTTTCTCAACCCTAAGTAACTCAAGATGGCTTCCTTAAGATTAGCTAGTTTAAATGTCCGAGGGTTGAGGGACGCCTCTCGTAAACTTCGAGTTGCACGCGACCTTCAACGCCTTGGTGTGGATATTTGTTGTATACAGGAAACTCACTTCATTCCTAGTGATTATCAGGGTGTGCTCCTTAGAGACTTTCAGCTCTATTCAGCACATTATGATACCCATGCAAGGGGGGTTACTTGGCTAGTTAAGCGCACTCTTGATGCGTCGTGTGACCCTATTTATGCAGATCCAGAGGGAAGATTACTCGTTCTAGATGTTACCGTAAAGGATGTGGCATTTCGTTTTATTGGGGTTTATGCGCCCAATAACCATGCTGAGCTAGTTTCCTTTTTTCGGCGAATCGAGCCTTTCATGAATTCGTCTCGACGGTTAGTTTTAGCGGGAGACTGGAACGCGGTCCTGGATCCCGAATTAGATCGCGGGGTTAATACCAGAAGGGATACTAATCAGAACCGGGATGCTAAAGCGTTTCGAGACTTTGTCGACAAGTTTGATCTTGTCGATAAATTTCGGAACGAAAAACCCGGGGATTTAGCATGGACTTGGACAGGTAGACGCGGCTCCGATTCGGTGCAACTTTCGAGTTACATCGATCGGTTCTTAGTTAGGAGAGTCGACTTAGGGCTTTTAGACTGTCCAAGTTTTCATAGTATAGTTTATTCGGACCACAGGCTTGTCCGGGTTCGAGTAAACTTAGATAGTGTTAAACCTAGGATGGCTAGTTACTGGAAGTTCAACACGTCGCTGTTCGATGTGAAGGACTTCCGGGAACAGCTTCTACTAACAATACAGAGGGAATTGACGGGGGCTATCATCGGGAATAAGTGGTGGGGCAACCTTAAAAAAGTCATTAGGTCCTTCGCTGCTGATTTTAGTCGCCGGCTCAAACGTAGTTCTAGAGCAGCGAAAGAGGCGCTAGAAGATAGATTAGAAAGGGCGGTGGAGGAGGGGGATAGTGCTAGCTATACTGTAGTTAAGGCTGAACTGGACTCCTTGGATAACAGGGAGGACCAGGGAGTATTAGTTAGGGCTAGATTAAAAAGAGCGCCAAACGAGGCAACAAACATGGCCGCGTCATTGCGTGCGGAGGAGTTTCGACGTTCTGCAGATCGACACATCGCCAGTGTCACATTGCCGGACGGACGAACCGTAACTTCAAACGACGGAATCTTGGAGGGTTTTCGGACTCATTTTCAGGAACTTTTTACCAAGGAGCCCGGTCTGACTATTGAACAGTTTGACACCTATTTAGCCGACTTTTCTCGCCTGGAGGCGACCGAAGCAGCTAGGTGTGAAGGTAGCATAAAAGAGGAAGAAGTCATTGAGGCCTTGAAACAGGTCGGGCTAGACAGGACCCCTGGGATAGATGGTCTGCCCTACGAGGTGTATTTGAGGCTGTCGCCCATTTTTATCCCTTTGCTGACCGTACTTTTTAACTCCTGGTTTAGGAACGGGTGCATACCTCAGTACTTTACCAGGGGGATCATTAAATTGTTACGCAAAGATAAAAATGGAGGGGATGGGATAGGTAATTTCCGGCCCTTAACGATGTTAAACACAGAGTTAAAGATTTTGGCCAAGATCTTAGCAAATCGTCTGCAGATTGTCTTACACCGTCTAATAAGTCCCGAACAGACTTGTTCTGTTAAGGGTCGGACGATTCAAGACAATTTGCACACGATACGCTTGATCGTAGAAAAAGTCGACACAGAAGCCGCGCTGATCAACTTAGATCAGTCCAAAGCATTCGACAGAGTAGACCATCGTTACCTAGAGGCTGTTCTTCGCTCGGCTGGGTTTGGTCCCCAGTTTCGCTCTTGGATTTGCCTCTTGTATGCCAACCCTGGTGCTATGGTAGAAGTGAATGGGGTGAGGTCGAAACCCTTCATGTTAACAAGATCGATCCGTCAAGGTTGTCCGTTATCCCCAATGTTATATGTGCTGGCGCTTGAGCCATATTTGCGCCAGCTTCGGGTGAATCCGGTCCTTCGCGGGATTACTTTGCCAGGTGGCTCTACCCCGGTAAAGTATACCGCCTATGCTGACGACGTGACTGTGCTTGTAACGAGCAGTGCCGAGATTAGAGTCGTTGACATAGAAACAAGTCGGTATGCCAAGGTCACAGGGGCCATAATTAACTACGTTAAGTCTATTGGCTTACGTATCGGTGCCTGGAGGGGTATGCCCCTTCAGGGACCCTTTGGTTGGACTGATGGGCCATGCAAGCTACTCGGCGTCTGGTTTGGCCCCGGTCTCCAGCTGGAGAAAAATTGGTCGGAGGTATTGGAAGCGGTCAAGGTCGCATCTCATTTGTGGGCCTTGAGAAATCTGTCTTTGAAGGGTCGGGCGGAGGTATGCAATTCTCATATCTACCCCCTGATCCTTTACCGTCTATCAGTACTTCCACTCCCGGAAACCACACTAGTTGATCTGGTGCGTGCTCTTTTTGCATTCTTATGGCGCGGAAAGCAAGCCATGGTTACTCGGGAGGTCTGTTACCTGCATCCGTCTGAAGGCGGTCTGGGTATGCCTAGTGTGCTAATACGTAGACACACTCTTAGGCTGATATACCTGGATCGAATGTGTACACCAAGTGAGGGAAACGGTGTCTTCTGGATAGAAGACACTAAGAAAGCCTTTCCGGCTTTGGAGAGTGTGCATTCGGCTAGAGGAGAGGCACACATGTTGTTCCGAAACGAGTGCCCTTTCTATCGCGAGTGTCGGCAGGCCTTGAGATTTCTTCTACGGGTCCAAGAAAGCCTCTCTGACACCCAGCTGTTGTCTCGCAAGGCGCTATATCGGGCCTTAGTGAGGGGATCCGTTCGAGACGAAAAGATTGAGGAGTTCGGTTTTACGAAGGAGGAGCGCCGCTTAATATGGCCTTGGGCGCCTGGGTCGAGCTGCTTCGATAATTACGAGGCATCACTCACCTGGCTGGTAATACGAAATGCCCTCTGGGTCGGCAAAAGACTTTACGCAGCGGGTTTTACGGAGACACCCAATTGTGTCCGATGCGGAGAATGGGAGGAAGACCTTGATCATGCTTTCTTCCACTGCGCCATTGTTCGACCGTTGTGTGAGTTAGTTGAAGGCTTCACGGTTCGCATGCTGAGCGAGCGGTTTTTTGTGCTGGAGTCGGTTTCCCCGTGCTGCAACTGGGCACCGACCATGAAGAAAGAAGAACGCTATGTTTTTCTGTGTTTACTAGCAGTTATGAGAGGCGTGATTTGGACGACGCGACAGAAGGAGGTTTACGGAGGTGAGACCTTCACTGCTCCCCAGCTTGTCCTCATTTTCAAATATCGATTGAAAATGCGAATTAAGCTGGAGAAGGTGAAACTCACTTCTGTGAATTTCAACGACAGGTGGGTGAAAGTTTCGCGATTGTGTAAAGTGAATGGAGCTAATCTTGAATTTCTTTTTTGAGTGGCTTAGGTTTTTTTAAGGATTTTGGGTGACTTGATCAAACATAGACATGCATCGGACCTCCTAGAGTAGGCTAGTTAGGCATTTTTGTTCGATTTTTAACTTAGCTAGAGTATGCATGCTATCATCGCCCCAATCCCCTTTTTTGGTTGTCCCTGTCCCAGCGTCCCCCCCCCTTTTTTTTTTTTTTTTTTTTTTTTTTTTTTTTCCCACTTTTGGTTCGATAACCCCCAATCCCGGCCCTTTAGGTGATGGATAAACTGTTTTGCCAGAGATGTGGGCCATTTTTGTTGTGTTTGAATAAAGTCAGCTTTCGTGGGACCCACATCTTTTCGACTGGCAAAACTTTTTATCCGCCACAATTAGTAGTGAGGGGGTTCTTTTTACTAACCACCTTTTACCATTGTATATTTTTCATCCAATTTTGTAAATAAGATTTTTATCCCCAACCCCCCCACATCATGTATTTATATTTGTAACTTTCGGGTTTTAAGTAGGATGTCCACAGAGTGATTCTGGTATTTTGGTGAAAGAGTCTAGTTAAGTTAACGTTATGTTAGTTAGGTCAACATTAACCCCCACCCCCCTTTTTCGGCCTTGTGCCACATTTTTATTTGTGTAATTTTATTTTATACAATAAAATAAATATTAACTTTACTCTCCGTCTGACTACGACTTTATCGCTCAAAATTTGTTGGTTCGTATATTGTTATTCTGCGCGTTATATTGTTAATATTTTGTTATCACCTTGTTAAATTTGTTATTGCTTATCTTCTTCTTCCCCCGGCACCACTTTTTCAATTACCGGATTCTTTTTTTTTTTTCTTTTTTTAATTTTTTTTTTGGACTGTTATCTTTCTCTCCTCTTGTTATACGCCGGCCATGGCATCTGCCAGCTGTGTGCCGACGGTTGAGGTGAAGGAAGATGAGGCATTAGGTGGATGGACAAAGCCACCAAAAGTAAAAATTGATGTAGTTAAATTTGTCGAAGACGCAAAGAAATGTGTTGAATTTACAACAGAAACGGGTATTAAGTTGGAACAACCGCGGTTACAGGAGTTTGCTAAGAGGACTATTTCTCTATTTGTAATAGACCGCAAAACCAAAAAATTAATTAGATCAACGAAAGATGTTGTCACCAAATTAATTGCATCAGCAGGTTTAAGAGCTGAGCGGATTACAAAATGTAAAGGATATAACACATGGGCAGCTCTTTTTAAGACGGAAGACGAATGCATAGCAATGACAAAAAAAGAAATTATTACCAACGAGTACGTTCTGAGGATGAAATACTTAGGAAGGCGAAGAACTACAGTGTCCATTTTTGAAGTTCCTGGTGCTGTCCCCGGGGAATACCTAGCCGCTTTCTTACTTAAGTTTGGGGACATAACCGGAATAGAAGAAGACCATTATAATGGAGTATGGACTTTTGACATTCTGCTTAATGCAGAAGCATTTTTACGTATACCTTACTACCTGGAGGCTGGAGTAGAGAAGCTGCCAATCGTGGTCACAGGCAGAAGACCAGCATGTTGGATATGTGGGGAAGTCGGCCATCTCACTTACACATGCCCCAAAAGGAAGCCAGCCGTAAAAGTTATCCCTACAAATGAACGGAAAATAGGTTATGTAGAACCTAAGGACAATTCCCAGACACCAGCAGAAGAGAAAAATGAAATCACACCTGAGGAGTTTGAAAAGACTTTTAATTCAGAGAAACAATCCCCCAAAAAGAAGGACAACTGGACACTCATCCCTCTTTCAAAAAAATCACCACCCAAGACTTATGCTAAGTCCCTCTCTAAAGAAGAGAAAATTGAAATTAGGACAAGTAAAGACCCAGGGGGCAATAAATTCAAAACCCTACTGAAACTAAAAGAAACTCTTGATGAGAAAAGGAGAAAATCTGAGGAGAAAGAGTTCCCTGAATCCCTTTTCCCTGAAAAACCGACCTCAAAAGAAAAGCAAATCCCTCGCAAAGCCCCCCCTCTTACTAAAGCTTCTCTGCCCCATAGAGACACCAAAATGACATCTCTAGGTTCTCCCTCCAAAAAGACCCCCAAACCGTCACCATTCTGCTCGCCAAACACGCCCAAGAACACCCCTCCCCCTTCTCCAATGAAAACAGACATGCCCCCTCCTCCCCCCTCAGATAAGAAAAGACATAGAAGCCCCTCTGTAGAGACTGAATCAAGGAAAAAAAAACAACAACCCTTCTTTAATGGGAAGGATGTGTGCAAAATCACGGCAGAAGTAGAGACCATAATGAAGTCCCATAGCAGGAAAGATTACAGAAACCTCCTCGCTTTCAAATCATACCAAAAAAAAGACATTACTAACCCTGAAAATTTTAAAACAAACCACATACTAACAGTTGTCAGGAAACGCGAGGAGGCCAAAGGACTATGGACTATGCTGGAGGAAGCAAACTCTGCTTTCAACCTTTATCCTCCAGCAGCCTATTTCAACGACAACGAATTAATCAAAATTAGAAAACGATGTGTTGGACGGGTCCCCATCAAACTCCATCCTTCACTTTATAGGGCAGTTAAACTAACCTTCCCCCTAGACATCGGCGGTCTGTCCCCTGACGGGTCTATCACCACTGAGATGACCACTGGATCATTGGGGACAGCTGTCGGTGTCTTGACACCGTCTATGTTTGATTAGGTTTCTCAACCCTAAGTAACTCAAGATGGCTTCCTTAAGATTAGCTAGTTTAAATGTCCGAGGGTTGAGGGACGCCTCTCGTAAACTTCGAGTTGCACGCGACCTTCAACGCCTTGGTGTGGATATTTGTTGTATACAGGAAACTCACTTCATTCCTAGTGATTATCAGGGTGTGCTCCTTAGAGACTTTCAGCTCTATTCAGCACATTATGATACCCATGCAAGGGGGGTTACTTGGCTAGTTAAGCGCACTCTTGATGCGTCGTGTGACCCTATTTATGCAGATCCAGAGGGAAAATTACTCGTTCTAGATGTTACCGTAAAGGATGTGGCATTTTGTTTTATTGGGGTTTATGCGCCCAATAACCATGCTGAGCTAGTTTCCTTTTTTCGGCGAATCGAGCCTTTCATGAATTCGTCTCGACGGTTAGTTTTAGCGGGAGACTGGAACGCGGTCCTGGATCCCGAATTAGATCGCGGGGTTAATACCAGAAGGGATACTAATCAGAACCGGGATGCTAAAGCGTTTCGAGACTTTGTCGACAAGTTTGATCTTGTCGATAAATTTCGGAACGAAAAACCCGGGGATTTAGCATGGACTTGGACAGGTAGACGCGGCTCCGATTCGGTGCAACTTTCGAGTTACATCGATCGGTTCTTAGTTAGGAGAGTCGACTTAGGGCTTTTAGACTGTCCAAGTTTTCATAGTATAGTTTATTCGGACCACAGGCTTGTCCGGGTTCGAGTAAACTTAGATAGTGTTAAACCTAGGATGGCTAGTTACTGGAAGTTCAACACGTCGTTGTTCGATGTGAAGGACTTCCGGGAACAGCTTCTACTAACAATACAGAGGGAATTGACGGGGGCTATCATCGGGAATAAGTGGTGGGGCAACCTTAAAAAAGTCATTAGGTCCTTCGCTGCTGATTTTAGTCGCCGGCTCAAACGTAGTTCTAGAGCAGCGAAAGCGGCGCTAGAAGATAGATTAGAAAGGGCGGTGGAGGAGGGGGATAGTGCTAGCTATACTGTAGTTAAGGCTGAACTGGACTCCTTGGATAACAGGGAGGACCAGGGAGTATTAGTTAGGGCTAGATTAAAAAGAGCGCCAAACGAGGCAACAAACATGGCCGCGTCATTGCGTGCGGAGGAGTTTCGACGTTCTGCAGATCGACACATCGCCAGTGTCACATTGCCGGACGGACGAACCGTAACTTCAAACGACGGAATCTTGGAGGGTTTTCGGACTCATTTTCAGGAACTTTTTACCAAGGAGCCCGGTCTGACTATTGAACAGTTTGACACCTATTTAGCTGACTTTTCTCGCCTGGAGGCGACCGAAGCAGCTAGGTGTGAAGGTAGCATAAAAGAGGAAGAAGTCATTGAGGCCTTGAAACAGGTCGGGCTAGACAGGACCCCTGGGATAGATGGTCTGCCCTACGAGGTGTATTTGAGGCTGTCGCCAATTTTTATCCCTTTGCTGACCGTACTTTTTAACTCCTGGTTTAGGAACGGGTGCATACCTCAGTACTTTACCAGGGGGATCATTAAATTGTTACGCAAAGATAAAAATGGAGGGGATGGGATAGGTAATTTCCGGCCCTTAACGATGTTAAACACAGAGTTAAAGATTTTGGCCAAGATCTTAGCAAATCGTCTGCAGATTGTCTTACACCGTCTAATAAGTCCCGAACAGACTTGTTCTGTTAAGGGCCGGACGATTCAAGACAATTTGCACACGATACGCTTGATCGTAGAAAAAGTCGACACTGAAGCCGCGCTGATCAACTTAGATCAGTCCAAAGCATTCGACAGAGTAGACCATCGTTACCTAGAGGCTGTTCTTCGCTCGGCTGGGTTTGGTCCCCAGTTTCGTTCTTGGATTTGCCTCTTGTATGCCAACCCTGGTGCTATGGTAGAAGCGAATGGGGTGAGGTCGAAACCCTTCATGTTAACAAGATCGATCCGTCAAGGTTGTCCGTTATCCCCAATGTTATATGTGCTGGCGCTTGAGCCATATTTGCGCCAGCTTCGGGTGAATCCGGTCCTTCGCGGGATTACTTTGCCAGGTGGCTCTACCCCGGTAAAGTATACCGCCTATGCTGACGACGTGACTGTGCTTGTAACGAGCAGTGCCGAGATTAGAGTCGTTGACATAGAAACAAGTCGGTATGCCAAGGTCACAGGGGCCATAATTAACTACGTTAAGTCTATTGGCTTACGTATCGGTGCCTGGAGGGGTATGCCCCTTCAGGGACCCTTTGGTTGGGCTGATGGGCCATGCAAGCTACTCGGCGTCTGGTTTGGCCCCGGTCTCCAGCTGGAGAAAAATTGGTCGGAGGTATTGGAAGCGGTCAAGGTCGCATCTCATTTGTGGGCCTTGAGAAATCTGTCTTTGAAGGGTCGGGCGGAGGTATGCAATTCTCATATCTACCCCCTGATCCTTTACCGTCTATCAGTACTTCCACTCCCGGAGACCACACTAGTTGATCTGGTGCGTGCTCTTTTTGCATTCTTATGGCGCGGAAAGCAAGCCATGGTTACTCGGGAGGTCTGTTACCTGCATCCGTCTGAAGGCGGTCTGGGTATGCCTAGTGTGCAAATACGTAGACACACTCTTAGGCTGATATACCTGGATCGAATGTGTACACCAAGTGAGGGAAACGGTGTCTTCTGGATAGAAGACACTAAGAAAGCCTTTCAGGCTTTGGAGAGTGTACATTCGGCTAGAGGAGAGGCACACAAGTTGTTCCGAAACGAGTGCCCTTTCTATCGCGAGCGTCGGCAGGCCTTGAGATTTCTTCTACGGGTCCAAGAAAGCCTCTCTGACACCCAGCTGTTGTCTCGCAAGGCGCTATATCGGGCCTTAGTGAGGGGATCCGTTCGAGACAAAAAGATTGAGGAGTTCGGTTTTACGAAGGAGGAGCGCCGCTTAATATGGCCTTGGGCGCCTGGGTCGAGCTGCTTCGATAATTACGAGGCATCACTCACCTGGCTGGTAATACGAAGTGCCCTCTGGGTCGGCAAAAGACTTTACGCAGCGGGTTTTACGGAGACACCCAATTGTGTCCGATGCGGAGAATGGGAGGAAGACCTTGATCATGCTTTCTTCCACTGCGCCATTGTTCGACCGTTGTGTGAGTTAGTTGAAGGCTTCACGGTTCGCATGCTGAGCGAGCGGTTTTTTGTGCTGGAGTCGGTTTCCCCGTGCTGCAACTGGGCACCGACCATGAAGAAAGAAGAACGCTATGTTTTTCTGTGTTTACTAGCAGTTATGAGAGGCGTGATTTGGACGACGCGACAGAAGGAGGTTTACGGAGGTGAGACCTTCACTGCTCCCCAGCTTGTCCTCATTTTCAAATATCGATTGAAAGTGCGAATTAAGCTGGAGAAGGTGAAACTCACTCCTGTGAATTTCAACGACAGGTGGGTGAAAGTTTCGCGATTGTGTAAAGTGAATGGAGCTAATCTTGAATTTCTTTTTTGAGTGGCTTAGGTTTTTTTAAGGATTTTGGGTGACTTGATCAAACATAGACATGCATCGGACCTCCTAGAGTAGGCTAGTTAGGCATTTTTGTTCGATTTTTAACTTAGCTAGAGTATGCATGCTATCATCGCCCCAATCCCCTTTTTTGGTTTTCCCTGTCCCAGCGCCCCCCCCCCCCTTTTTTTTTTTTTTTTTTTTTCCCCACTTTTGGTTCGATAACCCCCAATCCCGGCCTCTTAGGTGACGGATAAACTGTTTTGCCAGAGATGTGGGCCATTTTTGTTGTGTTTGAATAAAGTCAGTTTTCGTGGGACCCACATCTTTTCGACTGGCAAAACTTTTTATCCGCCACAATTAGTAGTGAGGGGGTTCTTTTTACTAACCACCTTTTAGCATTGTATATTTTTCATCCAATTTTGTAAATAAGATTTTTATCCCCAACCCCCCCACATCATGTATATATATTTGTAACTTTCGGGGTTTAAGTAGGATGTCCACAGAGTGATTCTGGTATTTTGGTGAAAGAGTCTAGTTAAGTTAACGTTAGGTTAGTTAGGTCAACATTAACCCCCACCCCCCTTTTTCGGCCTTGTGCCACATTTTTATTTGTGTAATTTTATTTTATCAAATAAAATAAATATTAACTTTAGTCTTTGTCCATCTTAACTACGACTTTATCGTTCGAGTTACATGGTTAAAAATTTGTTGGTTCGTATATTGTTATATTGTTAATAATTTGTTATCACCTTGTTAAATTTGTTATTGCTTATCTTCTTCTTCCCCCGGCACCACTTTTTTCAATTACCGGACTCTTTTTTTTATTTATTTTTTTTTTTGGACTGTTATCTTTCTCTCCTCTTGTTATACGCCGGCCATGGCATCTGCCAGCTGTGTGCTGACGGTTGAGGTGAAGGAAGATGAGGCATCAGGTGGATGGACAAAACCACCAAAAGTAAAAATTGACGTGGCAAAATTTGTCGAAGACGCAAAGAAATACGTTGAATTTACGACAGAAACTGGTATTAAGTTGGAACAACCGCGGTTACAGGAGTTTGCTAAGAGGACTATTTCTCTATTTGTAATAGACCGCAAAACAAAAAAATTAATAAGATCAACGAAAGACGTTGTCACCAAATTAATTGCATCAGCAGGTTTAAGAGCTGAGCGAATTACAAAATGTAAAGGATACAACACATGGGCAGCTCTTTTTAAGACGGAAGACGAATGCATAGCTATGACAAAAAAAGAAATCATTACCAATGAGTACGTTCTGAGGATGGAATATTTAGGAAGGCGAAGAACTACAGTGTCCATTTTTGAAGTTCCAGGTGCTGTCCCCGGGGAATACCTAGCCGCTTTCTTACTTAAGTTTGGGGACATAACCGGAATAGAGGAGGACCATTATAATGGAGTATGGACCTTTGACATTCTGCTTAACGCGGAAGCATTTTTACGTATACCATACTACCTGGAGGCTGGTGTAGAGAAGCTGCCAATCGTGGTCACAGGCAGAAGACCAGCATGTTGGATATGTGGGGAAGTCGGGCATCTCACTTACACATGCCCCAAAAGGAGGCCAGCTGTAAACATTATCCCTACAAATGACCGGAAAATAGGTTATGTAGAACCTAAGGACAATTCCCAGACACCAGCAGAAGAGAAAAACGAAATTACACCTGAAGAGTTTGAAAAGACTTTTAATTCAGAGAAACAATCCCCCAAAAAGAAGGACAACTGGACACTCATCCCTCTTTCAAAAAAATCCCCACCCAAGACTTATGCTAAGTCCCTCTCTAAAGAAGAGAAAATTGAAATTAGAACAAGTAAGGACCCAGGGGGCAATAAATTCAAAACCCTACTTAAACTAAAAGAGACTCTTGATGAGAAAAGGAGAAAATCTGAGGAGAAAGAGTTCCCTGAATCCCTTTTCCCTGAGAAACCGACCTCAAAAGAAAAGCAAATCCCTCGCAAAGCCCCCCCCCCTTACTAAAGCTTCTCTGCCCCATAGAGACACCAAAATGACATCTCTAGGTTCCCCCTCCAAAAAGACCCCCAAACCGTCACCATTCTGCTCGCCAAACAACACGCCCAAGAACACCCCTCCCCCTTCTCCAATGAAAACAGACATGCCCCCTCCTCCCCCCTCAGATAAGAAAAGACATAGAAGCCCCTCTGTAGAGACTGAATCAAGAAAAAAAAAACAACCCTTCTTTAATGGGAAGGATGTGTGCAAGATCACGGCGGAAGTAGAGAACATAATGAAGTCCCATAGCAGGAAAGAATACAGAAACCTCCTCGCTTTCAAATCATACCAAAAAAAAGACATTACTAACCCTGAAAATTTTAAAACAAACCATATACTAACAGTTGTCAGGAAACGCGAGGAGGCCAAAGGACTATGGACTATGCTGGAGGAAGCAAACTCTGCTTTCAACCTTTATCCTCCAGCAGCCTATTTCAATGACAACGATTTAATCGAAATTAGAAAACGATGTGTTGGACGGGTCCCCATCAAACTCCATCCTTCACTTTATAGGGCAGTTAAACTAACCTTCCCCCTAGACATCGGCGGTCTGTCCCCTGACGGGTCTATCACCACTGAGATGACCACTGGATCATTGGGGACAGCTGTCGGTGTCTTGACACCGTCTATGTTTGATTAGGTTTCTCAACCCTAAGTCACTCAAGATGGCTTCCTTAAGATTAGCTAGTTTAAATGTCCGAGGGTTGAGGGACGCCTCTCGTAAACTTCGAGTTGCACGCGACCTTCAACGCCTTGGTGTGGATATTTGTTGTATACAGGAAACTCACTTCATTCCTAGTGATTATCAGGGTGTGCTCCTTAGAGACTTTCAGCTCTATTCAGCACATTATGATACCCATGCAAGGGGGGTTACCTGGCTAGTTAAGCGCACTCTTGATGCGTCGTGTGACCCTATTTATGCAGATCCAGAGGGAAGATTGCTCGTTCTAGATGTTACCGTAAAGGATGTGGCATTTTGTTTTATTGGGGTTTATGCGCCCAATAACCATGCTGAGCTAGTTTCCTTTTTTCGGCGAATCGAGCCTTTCATGAATTCGTCTCGACGGTTAGTTTTAGCGGGAGACTGGAACGCGGTCCTGGATCCCGAGTTAGATCGCGGGGTTAATACCAGAAGGGATACTAATCAGAACCGGGATGCTAAAGCGTTTCGAGACTTTGTCGACAAGTTTGATCTTGTCGATAAATTTCGGAACGAAAAACCCGGGGATTTAGCATGGACTTGGACAGGTAGACGCGGCTCCGATTCGGTGCAACTTTCGAGTTACATCGATCGGTTCTTAGTTAGGAGAGTCGACTTAGGGCTTTTAGACTGTCCAAGTTTTCATAGTATAGTTTATTCGGACCACAGGCTTGTCCGGGTTCGAGTAAACTTAGATAGTGTTAAACCTAGGATGGCTAGTTACTGGAAGTTCAACACGTCGTTGTTCGATGTGAAGGACTTCCGGGAACAGCTTCTACTAACAATACAGAGGGAATTGACGGGGGCTATCATCGGGAATAAGTGGTGGGGCAACCTTAAAAAAGTCATTAGGTCCTTCGCTGCTGATTTTAGTCGCCGGCTCAAACGTAGTTCTAGAGCAGCGAAAGCGGCGCTAGAAGATAGATTAGAAAGGGCGGTGGAGGAGGGGGATAGTGCTAGCTATACTGTAGTTAAGGCTGAACTGGACTCCTTGGATAACAGGGAGGACCAGGGAGTATTAGTTAGGGCTAGATTTAAAAGAGCGCCAAACGAGGCAACAAACATGGCCGCGTCATTGCGTGCGGAGGAGTTTCGACGTTCTGCAGATCGACACATCGCCAGTGTCACATTGCCGGACGGACGAACCGTAACTTCAAACGACGGAATCTTGGAGGGTTTTCGGACTCATTTTCAGGAACTTTTTACCAAGGAGCCCGGTCTGACTATTGAACAGTTTGACACCTATTTAGCCGACTTTTCTCGCCTGGAGACGACCGAAGCAGCTAGGTGTGAAGGTAGCATAAAAGAGGAAGAAGTCATTGAGGCCTTGAAACAGGTCGGGCTAGACAGGACCCCTGGGATAGATGGTCTGCCCTACGAGGTGTATTTGAGGCTGTCGCCCATTTTTATCCCTTTGCTGACCGTACTTTTTAACTCCTGGTTTAGGAACGGGTGCATACCTCAGTACTTTACCAGGGGGATCATTAAATTGTTACGCAAAGATAAAAATGGAGGGGATGGGATAGGTAATTTCCGGCCCTTAACGATGTTAAACACAGAGTTAAAGATTTTGGCCAAGATCTTAGCAAATCGTCTGCAGATTGTCTTA
Source organism: Euprymna scolopes (assembly GCF_053919585.1). Lineage (NCBI taxonomy): Eukaryota > Metazoa > Mollusca > Cephalopoda > Sepiida > Sepiolidae > Euprymna > Euprymna scolopes. Next base: position 111,422,654 of record NC_136497.1, read on the forward strand.
CACCGTCTAATAAGTCCCGAACAGACTTGTTCTGTTAAGGGCCGGACGATTCAAGACAATTTGCACACGATACGCTTGATCGTAGAAAAAGTCGACACAGAAGCCGCGCTGATCAACTTAGATCAGTCCAAAGCATTCGACAGAGTAGACCATCGTTACCTAGAGGCTGTTCTTCGCTCGGCTGGGTTTGGTCCCCAGTTTCGCTCTTGGATTTGCCTCTTGTATGCCAACCCTGGTGCTATGGTAGAAGCGAATGGGGTGAGGTCGAAACCCTTCATGTTAACAAGATCGATCCGTCAAGGTTGTCCGTTATCCCCAATGTTATATGTGCTGGCGCTTGAGCCATATTTGCGCCAGCTTCGGGTGAATCCGGTCCTTCGCGGGATTACTTTGCCAGGTGGCTCTACCCCGGTAAAGTATACCGCCTATGCTGACGACGTGACTGTGCTTGTAACGAGCAGTGCCGAGATTAGAGTCGTTGACATAGAAACAAGTCGGTATGCCAAGGTCACAGGGGCCATAATTAACTACGTTAAGTCTATTGGCTTACGTATCGGTGCCTGGAGGGTATGCCCCTTCAGGGACCCTTTGGTTGGACTGATGGGCCATGCAAGCTACTCGGCGTCTGGTTTGGCCCCGGTCTCCAGCTGGAGAAAAATTGGTCGGAGGTATTGGAAGCGGTCAAGGTCGCATCTCATTTGTGGGCCTTGAGAAATCTGTCTTTGAAGGGTCGGGCGGAGGTATGCAATTCTCATATCTACCCCCTGATCCTTTACCGTCTATCAGTACTTCCACTCCCGGAGACCACACTAGTTGATCTGGTGCGTGCTCTTTTTGCATTCTTATGGCGCGGAAAGCAAGCCATGGTTACTCGGGAGGTCTGTTACCTGCATCCGTCTGAAGGCGGTCTGGGTATGCCTAGTGTGCAAATACGTAGACACACTCTTAGGCTGATATACCTGGATCGAATGTGTACACCAAGTGAGGGAAACGGTGTCTTCTGGATAGAAGACACTAAGAAAGCCTTTCAGGCTTTGGAGAGTGTGCATTCGGCTGAGGGGGAGGCACACAAGTTGTTCCGAAACGAGTGCCCTTTCTATCGCGAGTGTCGGCAGGCCTTGAGATTTCTTCTACGGGTCCAAGAAAGCCTCTCTGACACCCAGCTGTTGTCTCGCAAGGCGCTATATCGGGCCTTAGTGAGGGGATCCGTTCGAGACGAAAAGATTGAGGAGTTCGGTTTTACGAAGGAGGAGCGCCGCTTAATATGGCCTTGGGCGCCTGGGTCGAGCTGCTTCGATAATTACGAGGCATCACTCACCTGGCTGGTAATACGAAATGCCCTCTGGGTCGGCAAAAGACTTTACGCAGCGGGTTTTACGGAGACACCCAATTGTGTCCGATGCGGAGAATGGGAGGAAGACCTTGATCATGCTTTCTTCCACTGCGCCATTGTTCGACCGTTGTGTGAGTTAGTTGAAGGCTTCACGGTTCGCATGCTGAGCGAGCGGTTTTTTGTGCTGGAGTCGGTTTCCCCGTGCTGCAACTGGGCACCGACCATGAAGAAAGAAGAACGCTATGTTTTTCTGTGTTTACTAGCAGTTATGAGAGGCGTGATTTGGACGACGCGACAGAAGGAGGTTTACGGAGGTGAGACCTTCACTGCTCCCCAGCTTGTCCTCATTTTCAAATATCGATTGAAAATGCGAATTAAGCTGGAGAAGGTGAAACTCACTCCTGTGAATTTCAACGACAGGTGGGTGAAAGTTTCGCGATTGTGTAAAGTGAATGGAGCTAATCTTGAATTTCTTTTTTGAGTGGCTTAGGTTTTTTTAAGGATTTTGGGTAACTTGATCAAACATAGACATGCATCGGACCTCCTAGAGTAGGCTAGTTAGGCATTTTTGTTCGATTTTTAACTTAGCTAGAGTATGCATGCTATCATCGCCCCAATCCCCTTTTTTTGGTTTTCCCTGTCCCAGCGTCCCCCCCTTTTTTTTTTTTCCTCCCACTTTTGGTTCGATAACCCCCAATCCCGGCCCCTTAGGTGACGGATAAACTGTTTTGCCAGAGATGTGGGCCATTTTTGTTGTGTTTGTATAAAGTCAGTTTTCGTGGGACCTACATCTTTTCGACTGGCAAAACTTTTTATCTGCCACAATCAGTAGTGAGGGGGTTCTTTTTACTAACCACCTTTTAGCATTGTATATTTTTCATCCAATTTTGTAAATAAGATTTTTATCCTCAACCCCCCCACATATATATTTGTAACTTTCGGGTTTTAAGTAGGATGTCCACAGAGTGATTCTGGTATTTTGGTGAAAGAGTCTAGTTAACGTTATGTTAGTTAGGTCAACATTAACCCCCACCCCCCTTTTTCGGCCTTGTGCCACATTTTTATTTGTGTAATTTTATTTTATCAAATAAAATAAATATTAACTTTAGTCTTTGTCAAGTTATCCACAACTTGAACGCTGACCGAAAGTCCACTACACAATTCAACATGGCGCTACGAACAGGATTCGAGACAGAAGATTGGAAAAACTATTTCCTCAAAGCAGGCATTGCTGCCGATTCCGCCAAGAGCTACGCTGCAACTTTTGTGAAGGAAAAACTGAGGAAAGAAAACCTTCAAGTAATGGATCGAGCCATGCTAAGAGAATTGGGAATCACAACAATGGGAGAAGCTCTGTCTATCCTTCGACAAGCCAAGGAACCCGCTACCCAGACCACCTATGCTAAGGCACCAGCTGCCAGGCCTCCCCAACTTCATCTCGAAATGACCCCTCAACAATTCAGAAAATTTCGGATTGACTGGGAAGTGTTCACCAGAATAACGGACATGCCAACTTCTCAGGCCAATACCCAGTTATACAGTTGCGCTGATGAATCCGTTCAAAATGCAATCATAAATACGTACCCTAAGTTCTTCACCACCAACCCAGACAAGCTGCTAGAGAAAACAACTAAACAAGCCCTCTACATATGCAAGGGCATACAACGGCTTTATCTCAGCAGAGCAGCCTGCATCGATGTGGGAATATTGCACAAACATTTTCCAAACCCTTTAGCAGACGTACATGAAGAGGTAGACACCGAGTCTAAAAAGTGCCAAATCGCCCCAAAAACCTCCCTTTTCCTGCAACAGAAGATAACATAGGCAAACTTAAGAGCTGGCTCCTAGAAAAGTTTGCCAAAACGACATTCAACAAAGATGGGATATTTCCAGCCATGTCCGGCCCAGCTGCCCACATTCACCTCAAAGAGGGAGCAATCCCTAAAGCCAGGCATAACCCAATTCCTGTACCCTTCCACTTCAAGGAACCAGTAAGACAAGCCCTTTGGAAGGATGTAGAAAAAGGTATCATAGCTCCAGTACCCGTGGGTATGCCTACTGATTGGTGCAGTACTATGGTAATAACTGCCAAAAAGAATGGTAATCCAAGGAGAACAATAGATTACCAACACCTTAACTCTCAATGCAAGCGAGAAACCCACCATACTGGGTCGCCATTCCAGTTGGCACTGCAAGTGCCACCTAGAACAAAGAAAACAGTCCTAGACGCTGTTGATGGATACCACTCGATTCTCTTAGACAAAGAATCTCAACCATTAACCAACTTCATAACTGAGTGGGGAAGATACATGTATCTTAGGATGCCTCAAGGATATGTCGCATCTGGGGATGCTTACACTCGCAGATACGATGAAATAATAAAAGATATCCCACGCAAGGTGAAGATAGTAGACGATACCCTGCTATATGACTCTAGCATTGAGGGAGCCTTTTATCATACCTTCAATTTTCTGCTCCAATGTGCTAAGAATCGAATTGTGCTCAACACCGACAAATTCCAATTCTGTCAGGATGTCGTACAATTTGGAGGCCTCCAGATAACTTCTTCAGGAGTGACCCCTTCTGAGTCCATGATACAAGCGATACAGGATTTTCCAGTCCCAAGGACAATTACTGATGCCAGATCATGGTTTGGGCTTGTCAACCAAGTAGCCTGGGCATATTCACTGGGTCCAGTTATGGTGCCTTTTCGGGACCTCGTCAAACAAAACTCCAAATTTGCTTGGAATCAAAACCTTGAAGACGCATTCAAAGATTCCAAGCAAGTTATAATTCACCTAGTCCAGAAGGGGGTAGCAACATTTGACAAAGACAGAGCAACTTGCCTTGCTCCAGATTGGAGCAAAGAAGGAATGGGCTTCCTACTCCTACAAAAACATTGCCAATGTACCATGGAAAAAGCCCCAATCTGCTGTTCCGAAGGTTGGCATCTGATATATGCCGGCAGCAGATTTTGCACGGATGCTGAGCGCAGATACGCACCAATAGAGGGTGAGGCAGCAGCAATAGCATGGGCATTGGAGAAATGCCGTATGTTCGTCATGGGTTCTCCAAACATCATAGTGGTCACAGACCATGAACTGCTGAAGGGGATATTTGGCGATCGTGATCTGAGCAAGATCCAAAACCCCCGGCTCTTTAGACTAAAGGAAAAGACCCTGAGATACAGATTTACCATACAGCATTGCCCCGGGAAGTGGCACAGAGGCCCTGATGCAGTTTCCCGCCACCCAGTGGCGATGGTGCAAGCCCTCCTCGATGTATTTCCAACAAAACCCTCTCAAATGGATATACTGGAGTCGAACAACATAAGCAACATAACAGAGTCAACAGCCTTAATAGCAACATTTGCAGACAGCAGTAATATAGCCATGATATCACCAGACCTAATTCGTTCAGCAGGTCGTGGCGATCAACAATATAACAAATTAATAGACACAATACAGCAAGGCTTCCCAAAAACACGTAATCTCACTGCGCCCGAAATCCGTGAGTATTGGGAGGTGAGGCACCGCTTTAGCACTGACAATGGTCTAGTATTGTTGGATCGAAGGATCATCATCCCCAAAACACAACGAAAAAAGGTCCTACACTGCCTGCATTCTGCACACCAAGGAGTAGTCGGCATGAAAGCACGTGCCAACGAATCGGTGTACTGGCCAGGGATGGATGCATCAATCCGCAGTATTAGAGCGAATTGCATGGTATGCTCAACCATCGCACCTAGTCAACCAAGGGAACCTATCATTCTAACACAATCCCCAGAGTGGCCATTCCAACAAATCGTCATGGATATTTTTTATATTGGAGATCACACATACCTTGCCTGCGCAGATAGGCTAACTGGTTGGCTAATTTTATACCGCCTAGAATCAGGTCACACTACTACAACCAAATTGATGTCCATATGCCGACAACTGTTCCAAACATATGGTGCCCCAGAAGAACTCAGCACTGATGGCGGCCCACCTTTCACTTCCAGCACGTTCCAAGAATTCCTGAAAACATGGTGTGTTAGGCACAGATTATCTTCTGTTGCGTATCCCCAATCCAATGGCAGGGCAGAGCTCGCAGTAAAAACTGCAAAGAGGATTGTGAAAGGAAACACAGGCCCCCACGGTTCCTTGGACAATGACAGTGTTGCCCGGGCCATCTTGCAGTATCGGAATACCCCAATCCAAAGCATTGGCCTATCACCGGCCCAATTATTACTTCACCGTCGACTACGTGACTCCATCCCATCACAGCCAATCCTCTACAAGCCTCATCCTGAATGGGTGTCAGCGGCGCAACATCGCGAGGAAATGCTCCACCACCGCAATGCAAAAATAGTGGAAAGATACAATAAATATACCCACAACCTTCCACCATTACAAGCTGGTGACACTGTAGCCATCCAAAATCCAGTCAATCGCAGATGGAACACAACGGGCAAAATCATCAGTTCCCTACCAGATCGACAATACCGAATCAGGGTTAACGGATCCGGAAGGATCACACTTAGGAACCGCCGTTTCCTCAGAAAATGCGAACTTAAGCCTACACCAACCCCAATACCAAGTGCAGCACTAGGACCAACAATTCCCTCAAGCGATACTAGATTCTTGCATATCCCACTATCTCCCTGTAATAGCACATACACAGCAACCAAACCTCAACAACAAACCACACATATATCCCCACGCTTTCGATCAAGGATTCCCCGAGCTCTTTCTAGGTTACTACCACACAACAAACTAGGCCTAAAAGAGAGATACACCTCTCACACAACCCAGCCTACTCGTGGGGGGGGGGGAGAGGTAGAATAATCAAAAGAACTGTGTTAGTCAATAACACACAACAACAACAACAATAATAGCAACACTTACCAAGGGTTCAGCTCATGCACAAGACAGACATCAGATTGAGCTGGACTGAGGGCTTGTATTTATGTACAAGCATATCCAATCAGGTGATTCAGCCAATCACAATCCAAGGAATAGACTGGCCCATGTGTGCACAATGGAATCTCCCATTGTGCCATAAATAGTTCTTCTCTTTCATGAGAAGTAACTTTAGTCTTTGTCAAGTTATCCACAACTTGAACGCTGACCGAAAGTCCACTACACAATTCAACAGAAGCTAATGGGAAAAATGGTTGAAAAATCTGGTCAATTCAAAGGCATATCCCACTGGTTTCCAAGTAACTCTAAGCTATTTGCACTTTGCCAATCGTCGTTGAAGTCCACATCACTTTGAGAAACCTTTCTGAGCTTTTGCTTTTCCAAAAATTGACACTTTGGCACACGGTGTCAGAAATTATAAAGATTGTTATATGTTGATAGTTTTTCGTTTTTTGATAGCTTGTTTGTGGACAGATGGCAAAACATTGTTTTGCTTGACAACTTGTAGCCTACCATGATCAAAGAACTCAACGCGGGGAAAACAAATGCAAGTCATATGAATCATCAACCAGACACAATGGCAGACGATGGGGATGAGAAGCTGGACATAAATAGAATTATTTTTATATAGAACTAGCAGGGAAACTCAACATTGTCCAGGATTGAATAATGATCAACGAATGTTTCACATTTACATTTTTATCATTGAAACTGATGAAATCGCCTATTTTCCAATCAAATCAATTGATTGCCTTCTTTAGTTAGGGATCCATCACAGTGCACCAGGAGGAAGCTTCACATACCTGCAATGACTTAGCCCACAATGCACTGTAGTTTACGTTGCATTGTAGAGAATCTACTGTTGATTTTATAAATTTTTTTATAAATAATGGCTTGAATTAAAGTTTAAAATGCAAAAGTCAAGTATCATGCGTCAATTCAGATCTAAACAGAAACACTTAATTCAAACGTGCCCCTGTCATAACAAAGAACTTACTGTTGATTTTATATGCTTGGCCTTACTACTTGTGCAGTGATAATGGCTTGAATTTAAGTTTAAAATGAGAAAGACAAACGCGTCCTTGTCACATCAAAGAACCTACTGTTGATTTTATATGTCAGGACTTTTGGCTTGTGTGGTAATAAAACTTCTCAAATGCACTTGTGATGTTAGGCTGTATAAGGTGTTAACTTTATTCAAAATCGTCTGTTCCTTCTTTTATTGGATTATTTGGATTATCAATACTTATTGAAGACATTCAAATACAAAACCTATCTAAGAACACTGCGAGACACATAAAGTACCTTTGTGTGAAATTTCATAAAAATCGACCCAGCCGTTTTTGAATCCAAAGGACAAACTCACACATACACGCACACACAAAGTTTGTTTGATATAATAAAGATTTTATAACATGCATAAGTTCAACGAAAATGATTCTCACTGTGAGAATCATTTATGAGAAGAAAAAAATAATTTAAACAAAATTAAAAATGATTACCTTTCACATTTGCGACAAAAGTATATCACACATTGTTTTGGGATGCCCTCTGTGATGTCAACATGTGTCCGGATGCAGTTAACACACATGTTAGAAAGGTTTGGTGTAATAGGAATACCACATTGGCAACAAAGACTGAAATGCAAATTGGATTATGTAACAATAGAAAACGAATGCAAAAGATTTGCTACAACAAAAGTTTTAATCATTTTTAATTTGTACTCAAATTTCTAGCACCATGAAACTATTAACTAAGTTGAAATATGAAAGACAATTTTTGGAAAGTAATCTCATTTAAACATTTTATTTGAAAACTGATTATATTTATCCAGCATATTTTACTTGCAATTTTATTTTACCACTTTTTTTTTTTTAATATGATTTTGAAAATTAAATTTATTTATGGTATTAATTGAACAGAATTTTTATATAACTTATTTTTAAGTTTGTGTTTTAATTTATCTATTAAAATGATTGGATGTAAATATTTTCTAAAACTGCAAATACATGAAAATTTGCTAAAAATTTTCATGCTAGAAATAACTATTTAATTTTTCTATTAATTTAAATGTTTCCAAATTCCTTTCAAATTTTGAAATCTTTTTTTTTTTATTATTATTAAAAGATTAAAATGCATAATTTGTTTACAAAGAAACTGAAGTACACTATGCTGTTTTGTTTGTAGTTTTGATGATTTTTGAAAATGTAATTTGTTATTGACGTTTGATTTCAATAATTATTTGCTTAATAGTAAATAAAGAAAAGATAATTCAATAAAAGTTACGTTGACACAAGAAATATGGTCACAGAATTTTATTAATTTAGACATTTTTGTTTAGTGTCATGGGTTCATCTCAAAATTTCTAAAATGTTAAAATATGACAAAAAAAATTTTGTAATGTAAAGAAAAATAAAACAAAACGATCAGCACCATTTACTAAGGACCAATATAAGATTTTCCTTGTGTATTACCTTTTGTTTTCCGCAGATTCAGACGAAGGCCATGGGTTAGTCAATTTTAAACTTTTACTTAAATGTTACAACAATCTAACACTAACTCCTATTTTATGTCTTCTTTCTGTTAATAATCAAAAGCAAATAAAACTTATAAATGATGGACCATTTCCTATGCTGAATACACAAAACTCACAAACACAAAAGAATAGTTAGATTAGCACAATACAATTTAACCCAGAGAAATAAAGGTACAGGCAGATTATGTTTTTCTTTTTATTTAATCTTGTTTTTTTTTTATTTCTTCACTGTAACTGATGTTGGAAACTATTAATGGCTGATACAACAATTTGAGAAAATACATGCAAAAGTGAACAACTGCACAAATATAAACACATCAAATCAAACATGTCCATTATCGATATTTTGGCGTTATCAAATGACTTCCACAGCTATACAAAGGAGTTTTATTTGATTGTATCTGTGGTTATTCACTTTTTCTACTTGTTTTCAACATTTTCTCAGATTTAATTCAAATTATTTTCTCCATACATAGAGTAATCTCGGTCATTAAGCACCAGCAACCAAGTACTCTTCACAACTATGGCACTTGTGGAGCAATAAACACCAAGCAGGTCTGATCACAGATCTTGTTTCTCAAGAGTAACATTTACTGAGCAAAGCAAACACAGTCATTTTGTGCCAAAATGAGAAACTGTTTTCCTTTCTGATCTGCAGCCATTTTGAAACTGACTTCATAAATTTTTACTCCAGAAAGGCGATGGCAAAAAGTTTACTAAACCGTTTCTGCGCTTTCAAAGCACTGAGATATATAAGAATTAAGTGTCAAAATATTTACACTTGATCTAGTTCAGGTTTTTTGTTTGTAAAAGCTTTAAACTGTGTCAAACTGGTCTTCACCCACAGCCTATCAAATATAATCATGATTTCCACACACACTTGTAAATCTGCTGCAAAATTCAATTTGCCATGTTTTTGTATGCTTTTAGTGTGTCAATTGCTTCATACTGCTACTCATTTAATCATAATGTATGTAATAGTGTATAATTTGTTCAAAAATTATTTTGATCTTTGAAAAAAAAAAAAAAAAAATATGGTGCATTTTTTCTTCAAAAAAAAAAACTTGAAAATCCCTTACAGTGATTTAAATAAAAAAAAAATATGGTGCATTTTTTCTTCAAAAAAAAAAACTTGAAAATCCCTTACAGTGATTTAAATAAAAAAAAAATATGGTGCATTTTTTCTTCAAAAAAAAAAACTTGAAAATCCCTTACAGTGATTTAAATAAAGAGAAACATTAAGTTTAACCTATTTTTATTATTGAAGAAGTTATATAAAACCAAAAATTTGTAATAACATGTCATTATTTACTGATAATACTTGAGTATACAGGTGTTAAATATTTGTTTGAAGCTGGAAGGTAGAGCTTGAGCCATTCAGAAAATATGAGGTTGTCATGAAGAAGCAGATGCATGTCAATCAAGCAGCCATATATTTAAAAAAAATTTTATTTTTTTTATTACATTTTCACCCCAAACAAGGCAAATTGCCACTTTGGTGTAGGGGGCTACTATCAGGGGCAACAACTACTGGGGTACTATGTAGGGATTTGGCCAGCAAGATGTCGGTTCACGTTACACTTGAACTTCTGCACGTCAGTACTGTTGGGGAAGCAGGGGCCTGGAATGGAATTCAAGAGTCTAGCGGTTCTGGGGAAGAAACTATTGGAGTAAAATGATCTTTTACATGTAAGGATCTCCACAGTGTGGGGGTGGGATTTAGCAGCCTGTCGGGTTTGTCGAGGGTGCTCACGTCGTGGGGGCACAAGTGATTGCAGTTCGTCAGAGCATTCACCACTAAAATACTTGTAGAACAGGCAGAGGGATGCAACATTTCGTCGCCTATCAGTTCAGGGCCTATCAGGTTTGCAAATCTCTTTTGAACCTTGTCAAGGAGCGAGAGACTAGTAGCAGATGCACCAGCCCAGATGTGACAGCAATACTCCATACATGGGCGAATGGTGGCCTTATAGAGGTACAGGATACTTTCGGGTGTTAGTAGTTGTCTAGCATGGTAGCGGCCCTGGCAATGCCTTCAATGTAATTGTTCCAACTCATGTTTCCTGTGAACGTTAGATCAAGGAGTTTGAAAGATGTACTCTCAGATAAAGAGTCGTTGGCCATTGCTATAGATGGTAGAGAGGGTTTCTTGTAATTATTGAATGAAACTAGTTTAGTTTTAGCAGCATTGAATGCGACCAACCACTTTTGTCCCCATTCCACCACAGATTGGAGGTCTTCCTCTAGTGTTTCTGCCATTTCTTTAGAAATGTCTTCATTCGTCTTCCTGTCGTGCCTGCCATAGAGTGTAGTGTCATCAGGATATATACCCATCTCAGAGGCAATTTTGTCGGGGAGGTCATTTATAGATATCAGGAACAATAGAGGTCCAAGGATAGAACCCTGGGGCACCCCCGGATTTATATCATATTGTTTAGATGTACGACCGTCGAGGGCAACCTAGATTTTTCTCTTATCTAAGAAGGATTTAATTATGTTAAGTATTCTACCAGTGATACCGTATGATCTAATTTTCCTGAGGAGACCCTCATTCCATACCCTGTCAAAAGCCTTAGATATATCTAGAGCTACCGCTCTGCCTTCCCCCGCTTTGTCCAGTGAATGGTATATACGTTCAGAGATTACAGTTAGGATGTCTGCTGTGGAATGGGCTTGTCTAAATCCATATTGTTTGTCAGTCAGAAGTTTAGCATCTGTAAGGTGATGGACTAGAGCATGGTTAATTAAGGTCTCAAATATTTTGGCAAAAAGTGGGAGGAGGCTAATGGGGCGATTATTTGATGGGTCAGTCCTTTCGCCAGAATTCTTGAATACTGGTACAACAGAAGCAGTTTTCCAACAGCAGGAAAGCAAGCTTTATTAAGGCATTTGTTGTAGAGTTTGGAGAGAACTGGAGCTACTTCGGCTGAGCACTTTTTTAATAGCACAGCTGAGATAAGATCGGGTCATCATGCTTTTGAAGTGTCAAGGTTTTTTATGATAGCATGCACCTGAGCAGGGGTGGTTTTCAGATCGTCTAGCGTGGCGTCTGTCTGCATAGGAAAGTCAGGTAGGGGGTGATTGGAAGGGTCCAGCGTGAAGTTTGAGGCAAACCGACTGGCAAGCATGTTAGCCTTGTTGGTTGCTGAGGAGACAACCTCGTGATTGTTGGTTAGTGGGGGAATTGTTGATTGCCCATTATTTACTACACTGTTGTAGATTTCCCAGAAGTCTTGAGTTCCTAGTTTTTGTGCTTCGATGCGCTTTTTAGTGGTTTCCGTAAATTCTCTCTTAGCTGTCACTATTTCTTTCTTAACGTTATTTCTAGCTTCTATATACTTCAGTCTGTTTGAACTGGACTTACGTCAGTTAAACCTACGGTATGCATGCTGCTTTTGAGCAATGGCAGTTGCGCAACTCAACGTAAACCATTGGGGAGAGTGGGGCTTACTATAAAATTTCCGCATGGGAACATGCGTTTCGATTGCAGTTTTGAACCAGTCAGTGGTCTCGTTTGCACACTGTTCAGCAGGGAGAGAAAAAATATTTCTCCATGGGGCATCTCTGATTAGTTCCCTGATGGCTTCCCAGTCAGCCTTTTTATAATATCTCGTTGTTTTGAGCACTGGCTCTTCAGTTTTGGGTCTAGAGTTTAGGGCGATTTCAACGATTATCACTGCATGATCAGCGTTCCCAAGTGGGCTGTGGGCCTTCGTTATGCAGTCATCGGGAACTGTGGTCAAAAACAGATCTAGAAGTGATGCGTGTTGTTCTTCCTGGTCAGGGAAACAGGTTGGAAACGTAACAATTTGTGATAGGGAGTGAGATATAGTGAAGCTATGAGTCGTGCTGCCCGCTGCATCTGTGTAAATTAAAAGTCATTGCTTGAGATAACATCTGAAGTAATCCATATCAATAAACATGTTGGGAAGCAAACAATGTTGTCTCTTCTCATGAATTTCATTTGAACTTGCCGAGTGCATAAAGCTGATGCCGGATTGGACAGGGGATTCATTTCTGAAATGGTCCCTCCTCATGATGTTTGCTTGAACCCACAAATGACACTTTCCTATGATTATTATGGTCTTCAAACCAGAGATCGTCAGAGCAGGATTCAGTTGCACAAGCATCTGTCCTCTTTCAATGCCAAAATGGGCACTGTAGAAAAGTCAACCCCGTTGAACTGCTAAAACAGAGCCCACCACATCTTTCTTCATATAAATATCTCTAGTGTCAGCAGTGTCCCATACTTTAGGACCCTTTCAATCTTCAACCCCTCTTCAGTACATTCATTCTCAGATATGCCTGCTTCCTTGCTGATTAGGACATTGTATATGTTTAGAATATCTACTAACCCTAACCCGATGTCCTTAATAAGATTCATAGTTGAGCCCCGCCCATTTCTAAATTCCACAATTTAAACTTTTTGTTTTTCACATTAATCTCATTGAACTTTCAGATAAAAAAAAATTTTGGAAAAAAAAAAATGACTTCTATCATCAGTGATCAGTTTTCAGTTATAACTGAACTGAACACCCACTTTGTGGTCATCTCTTTCATGTGATCCCTTCAAAAAAAAAAAGGGGTTAGGGTAAATTTTTACTTTCTTTCAGGGAGTCGGAGTCAGAGGTTTTAGCTGGAGTCGGAGTCGGATTTCTAAAAGAACAAGGAGTCAGAATTTTTTATCCGACTCCGTAAGTCGGATGAATTTATTTTTTTACATAGTTTTTACATTTTTTTACATAGTTTTTACCATTTTTTTTATTACATTTTCTAACCAAACAAGGCACATTGCCACTTTGATGTAGGGGGCTGCTATCAGGGATCTAAGTTTCATGGGTTCTATGTAGGGAGTTTAGCAGCAAGATGTTGGTTTACATTACATTTGAACTTCTGCATGTCAGTACAGTTGGGGAAGCAGGAAACTGGAAGAGAATTCTAAAATCTAGCAGTTCTTGGGAAGAAGCTATTAGAGTAGAAGGCTTTCTTACATCTGGGGATCTCTACTGTGTAGAGGTGGTACTTTGCTGCTTGTCGGGTTTGTTGGGAGTATTTTTATCGAGAAGGTACAAGAGCTTGTAGTTCGTCAGAACATTCACCATTAAAATACTTGTAAAACAAGCAGAGGGATGCAACATTTCATGAATGGGACAGGGGCTGAAGCTTAGATAACAGTTCAGGACCTATCAGGTTGGCGACTCTCTTTAGAACACTGTCCAGGAGTGAGAGACTAGTAGCAGATGCACCAGCCAAAACTTGACAGCAGTACTCGATACATGGGCGAGTGGTGGCTTTGTAGAGGTACAGGATACTTTCAGGCGTAACTTTCTAGGATAGTAGAGAGAGCCCATCTTCTTTGCAGCAGCTTTGGCAATGATCTCAATGTATTTATTCCAACTCATGTTCCCTGTGAACGTTAAGCAGAGGAGTTTGAACGAAGTACTTTCAGGTAATGTATCTTTAGCAATAGCTATTGGTGGTTGGTAAGGTTTCATGTAATTACTAAAGAAACGAGCTTTGTCTTGACAGCTTTGAGCGTAACCATCCTTTTCTGACCCCATTCCACTACAGAGTGAAGGTCTTCCTCTAGGGTTTCCGCCATTGCCTTAGATATGTGCTCATTAGTTTTCCCCACGTGCTTGCTACAAAGAGTGATGTCATCAGCAAATATACCCATGTCAGAGACAATTTTATCTGGTAAGGATTGATCCCTGCATTTATATCATTGTTTGGATGTACGCCCATTGAGGACAACCTGGATTCTTCTCTCATTTAAGAATGATTTAATTATGTTAAGCATTCGTCCAGTAATACCATAGATTTTATTTTCATGAGAAGACTATCGTGCCATACCCTGTCAAAAGCCTTAGATATATAGAGGTCTACTCCCCTCCCCTGCCTTATTCAGTGCTTGGTATATACGTTCAGAGATTACAGTTAAAATATCTGCAGTAGAACGTGCTTGCCGAAATCCATATTGATGGTCAAACAGAAGTTTAGCAGCTGTAAGGTGGTGGACTATAGCTTGATTAATTAAAGACTCAAATATTTTGGTGAAAAGCGGGAGGAGATTAATTGGGCAATAATTTAATGGGTCAGTTCGTTCGCCAGAGATTTTGTAAACTGGTACCACAGAAGCAGGAAAGCAAGATTCAGTAAGACATTTGTTAAAGAGTTTAGAGAGAACTGGAGCAACCTCAGTGGAGCATTTTTTTAATAACACAGCCGGAATGAGATCAGTCCACATGCTTTTGAGGTATCTAGGTTTTTTATGTTATCATGTACTTGAGAAGGGGTGATTTTCAGATCATCTAGTGTGGTTTCTGTCCACAGAGGAAAAGCAGGGAAGGAATGGTTTGCTGGGTCCAAGGTAGAGTTTGAGGGAAAATGATGGGCAAATATGTTAGCTTTCTCAGTTGCTGTACAAACAACCTCATGATTGTTGGGTAGTGGGGGAATTATTGATTGCCCATTATTTACTACACTATTGTAAATTTTCCAGAAATCACGAGTTCCTAATTTCTGTGCTTCAATGCATTTCCTGGTGGTTTCAATATATTCACTCTTAGCTGTTGATTACTTCTAGCTTCTATATACCTTGTCTGACTTATGCTGGATAAATCTACGGTATGAATGTTGCCTCTGAGCAATGGCAGCTGTGCAAGTAGAAGTAAACCATTGGGGAGAGTGGGGTTTGCTATAAAACTTCCGTGTAGGAACATATGCTTCAATTGCTGCTTTGAACTATTCAGTAGTCTCATTTGCGCACTATTCTGCAGGAAGAGAAAAGATATTTCCCCATGCGATCGCTAATGGCATCCTAGGCAGCCTTATTTTAGTATGTTGTCGTTTTGAGCAATGGCTCTTCAACTTGGGGTCGAGAGTTTAGAGTGATTCTATCATCATCACAGAATGATCAGCATTCCTAAGTGGTCAATCACCATTTGTTACACGATCCTCAGGATCTCTTGTCAGAAATAGATCCACAAGTGAGGCTTGCTGGTTCTAGCGATCTGGGAGACGGGTCGGGAATGTTACTGTCTGTGTCAAGGAATGGGATATAGCAAAGTTATGGATGATGCTACTAGCTGTGTCAGTGCAGTTAGAGAAGCCAAGCCAATTTCTGTGGCGGGTGTTAGAGTCACTAAATACATGTATTTTGGCACTAGTGTCAAGGGAGAGTGCTACATCTATGCTGTCAGAGACATGATTGATTATAGTACAGTCCTGGCTGGATGGAGAGCAATAAAGAAAATACAAGTAGCTAATGCTATGTTGTAAATTTAGTTTAAAGCACATAAAGGCCTGGTCACCTGATTTTAGTTTAGATTCCCTAGACATGGGGAGGGCGTTACAAATATAGACTCCAAGTCCGGTCCTGTTAAAGTCCTTATGACAAAGTGTAAGATAACCAGACATGTTAAAGATGTTAGAGGGGATGGAGGAGTGCAAGTTAGTTTCTCTTAGTGCTAAGATATTCGGGGAGTTTGCTAGGAGAAATGATTCTACATTCTCTGTTAGTTCTAAGTCCTCGGATATGTATAAATGCAAGCCCCAAGGGAGGAGGCGTGAGTGTGTGTCTGGTTTGAACATTTTTTTGGATTGAGCTATCAATTAGTAGTTTCAGATCTAGATTGAGGTGCTAGGCAAAACGCATGTGCATAGGCACCATCATGCAACACGAGTAGACCATCAGCCGGCTCCTCATCCACAGGAATGTGGCCCCAAGAACGCCCACCAGAGATGAGTGCAGAGTGCCTTTCCATGCGTGACATGGCATTACATACACAACTGATGATAGAACAGCCGCTCTAAGCGCTATCAAAGGGCTTCTGTACTGTCAGTTGGAAACAGCAACTGTCAAACCGGTACCCTCAAACCTGTCCGACAGGAGTGGCCCAGTCCAATCATGTTAGCATATATGGTAAATAAGCACCTCGAAGATGCCCAGTTATAGGAGAAGGGAATAAGGCAAATGTAGGGGATGGCATTCTTTGCCCTAGTCAGGAAACAAGGCTAAGCACTGGGCGTCTCTAATGAGTCCTTGTGGCCGCACCTCTGCTCCTAGCTAATAGGCAAAGCCTATCTACTCCTTGAGCAGTTTAGGTTTGCAAACCGGTGATTTGATCAAGTCACCAGCTCGAGGAAGGTTGTCGTCCAGGAATGAGGTGGCCTCCCTCCCCTGTTTGGTGCCAAAACATGAGGTCAGTGGCACAAGTTTACAAATCGGAGTTTTCCTTATCCTAGATGGATGACCTAATCAGATTTACTGGTCCATCAGCATTAAGAGGGGGTTATTACAATTTCATCCCAAACAAGGCACATTGTCACTTTGATGTAGGGAGCTACTATCAGGGACATAAGCTACAGGGGTACTATGTGGGGAGTTGGGCTGGTGCATCTGCCATTAGTCTCTTGCTCCTAGACAAGGTTCAAAGGAGAGTCGCCAATCTGATAGGCCCTGAACTGGCATCTAAGCTTCAGCCTCTGTCTCATCGATGAAATGTTGCATCCCTATGCCTGTTCTACAAGTATTTTAATGGTGAATGCTTTGAAGAACTGCAAGCACTTGTGCCCCCATGACGTAAACACCCTTGACAAACCCGACAGGCAGCTAAATCCCATTCCCACACAGAGATCCCTAGATGTAAAAGATCTTTCTACTCCAGTAGTTTCTTTCCCAGAACCGCTAGACTTTGGAATTCCATTCCAGGTCTCTGCTTCCCCAACTGTACTGACATGCAGAAGTTCAAGTGTAACGTGAACCGACATCTTGCTGCCCAAATCTCTTGAAGTATGCATCAAAAGTTTTATCCTCTTCCAGTAGGTATGTGAACACATCTATGCTGTTAACAATTGTTGTGTTGGAAAAGGTTGTATTACTTTCTTGTATGGAATTAGTTGTTAATCTTTCTAACAGTTCTTTCTATTCAAGTTGCACCTGCGTGAACCTTTCTTCCTGCCTTTCTAGGCATTTTATGAGTCGTTCATTTTGTCTTTCATCTCTTTCTGCGTGTAGCGCTTACTGTTCTTTTTGTAGGATCTGCTGATTCTGCATGAACTGTGTCATTATTTTAGTAAATTCCTCTTTGTTTTTTTTTTTGTTTTTTTTCAAAGATTAGAAAAATCAGTCTATTTTATTAATTCAGTTTTTACAATAAACATGAACAACCGTTTTTAGGTTCGCTTTTTTTTTTTTTTTTTTTGTGTCAACCGAATTCTATCGATATACTATTTTTTGCGTTGAACCTTTCTTTTTCCCTTTTTCTATTGAGGGATAAAAAAATGCATTTATTTTTTCTCTTAATCCGTTAAGTTTTGATTACGTACAAGAATTCTTTTAAAAAAAAAATCCTTTCTTCGTACAGCTGAAAAAAATATCACTTTTCTCCTTCAAGACAATTTACATAAATTAGTTCATGGTGTACTAGCGAAAACACTTTTTTTTCTTCTTTGGCTTTCGTGGTCACTTTGAAATGGTTATTGGTATTTTACTTTCAAGTATCCAGTGTTCGAATATCTCGTTTGACAATTTTGTCAGTACTTTCGTTTGTTTTTTGTTTTGTTTTTTGTTCGACAGTGATAACTTTCCGCATAAATTATTTTTCGAATACTGTTGCTTGCTGTGTCTAACAGTGAATTCCCGAGTAAATCTTTTTCAAAGTCCTCGATGTTACTGTTGTCTCGAGTAAGTATTTTTCGTGCACCACTGTTGAGTTTAGTAGTGGATTTTCCCCGCGTAAGTCTTTTTTTCGAATTCTCGAGACCACTGTTGTGTCTGCACAAATAATTAACAAGAACACGAAAAGTAAAGTTATAACATTAATATATTAGGCAGAAAAGTTATATACACATTTACATGTCTTCAGATATACTTCAGTTGGAGATATTCCGGCAGGTGGCGTGTTGCATGTCTTGCCTATTTGGCGGTCGTTGTAGAAAGGAAAAAGAAAGAAAAAGAAAAAAAGAAAAAGAAAGAAAAAGAAAGAAAAGAAGAAAAGAAAAGAAAAAAGAAAAGAAAAAGAAAAGAAAAAGAAAAAAAAAAGAAAAAGAAAAAAAGAAAAGAAAGAAAAGAAAGAAAAGAAAGAAAAAGAAAAAGAAAAAGAAAAGAAAGAAAAAGAAAAAGGAAAGAAAAAGAAAAAGGAAAGAAAGAAAAAGAAAGAAAAGAAAGAAAAAGAAAAGAAAGAAAAAGAAAAAGAAAGAAAAAAGAGAAAAAAAGGAAAAGAAAAGAAAAAAAAAGAAAACAAAGAACAAAAAAAAGAAAAAGAAAACGAAAAACAGAAAAAAGAAAAGGAAAAAAAAGAAAGAAAAAAAGGAAAAATAAGGGAAAAAAAATAAGAAAAAAAAATGATCCCGGTAGGTATAAAAATGTACTTTTATTGGCTACGGTAACATTTATTTCTTGTATATATGTTTTTTTTGGTACTCATGCAGTCATGCACATGCAGTGCAGTGCACTGCATCTGTGCTGAAATAACGTTATTATTTAAAAAGCTATTCTTAATATGGGGAGGGGGAGGGTGTTTTGTACATATTCTGTACTTTAACCTTATTATTGAATAAAAAAAAACATAAAACGCAACAACACTCTACCCGCCCATCCACCGCCCCTAAGAATTTTTGAGAAAAATATTAAACTGCAGAAGCACCTGTTGATAACTATACAAGGTCTATAATGAAAAAAATAAATAAATAAATAAAAGTATGTTTTTGTAAACTTACTGACAGCATATTACCGTCCTAAATTATGAAATGAAATAATGAACGAAAAAAAAAAAAAAAAAAAAGCGTCGGTCTTCGGGGGTGCTGAAAACGATATCACTTTTTTATGGTATGAAGAAATTAAGTGGCCAAAAAGTGAGTGTTCATTTTACGTTAAATTTATATAGGAAAGTGACCCCCTCCACTTTTTGAAAAAGTAATTTCTTCATATCATGAAAAGTACTTATCTGCCTCAAATTTAAATGATATTCGTTTTCAGCACCACCGAAAGACATTGACCTTTTCAATTTTCCAACGGATTTATCGAATGGACACTAATTTACTAGGGTGCTAATGCACTTACTGATCCTCGCTATTTTTTTAATCGTATTTCCAAGTTTATTTAAAGTTTTATGATGTTTTTTTTTTATTCAGTTGTAAGGTTAAAGTACAGAATAGGTACAAAACACCCTCCTACTCTCCCCATGTTAAGAATGGCTTTTTAAATAATAACGTTATTTCAGCACGGATCAATAAGTGCATGAGTACCTTTTTTTTTATTAAATTGTTTGGTGAAATTACAGTTATACCCCACCCTCCGCTTCCTTATATTAAGAATAGATTTCTAAATTATTATTTAATCACAGTATAAGTGCATAAGACCCCCCCCCCAAAAAAAATGGATGCCTTCAAAATGAAACGCACATGGTCGCACCTTGCTGACATACGCAAACGATTGAATGGTGTAAAGACTATATTTCTTCATTTCCATCAAGATTTAAGCTTATATAGGCCGAATTTTTTTTTTAAAGCGAGTATTATTGAAGAAGACAGTGTTAGCTTTTTATTATTATTATTTGGCCATTTGCAAGTCGCCTTAAGATTATTTTTGCTGAGAGTAAACAATATTTAACAAAGCCCATCCCTGTCATTATGTTAAAAATCAGTTTCTAAATTAGATTATATTTAGAAGATTGATCGGTGAAAGTGCACTGGGGGAGTGGGGGACCACCCGAAGACGATCAATGCGTACTACTGGTTGTTCAATTTCCAAAGGGTGTTTATTCCGAAAGCCGTTCTTAACAATGTGGAGGTTCTGGGTGTTTATTCCGAAAAGCATTTTCTCATTTTCAACCTCCCCGTAATCAACTTTTTAAAGGTAAATCTCCAGGTGGTCCCCCAGTGTACTTTGTTCTTAAGTGTGACCGTGTTAACAATTTTGCCCCTTCATCATTTTTTATTAAATGATACAAGTGAATTAAATCAGTGGTACTAGTGCAGAGAGTGATCCGGACATAAATAATAACGTTATTATTTCCATTCTTAACATGGGGAGGGTGTTTTGTACCTCTTCTTTACTTCAACCTTACAATTGAATTAAAAACAAAAAAAAAACATATAAAACTTCAATTAAACTTGGAAATACAATTTAAAAAATAGCGCGGATCACTCTCTGCACTAGCACCAAATCAGTTTATGCCATATTCATTTGGCCTAAATATACTTTAATATTCTTATTTAATTGAATTAGCTGATTGAAATAGGAATTAACCTTTATTACACGCAAATGATCAGAGTCTGGTTAAATATATATTAATTATATACTTACACCGTTCCCACAGAAGTGGTGGCATTTTCGGGTAAGTAATCCATCAAAGACTTTTACGGCAACGTGGAAATAAAAAAAAAAATTATGTTCCCCCCTTTTACAGCAACGATATGATCTCCAACGTTGAAGAGTTACATTTAACGTTAAGATGCTGGAGTTATTCCCCCCTGGTTTTGTTTATAAGCAATTATCTATCTATCAGTCTTTTTCTATGATCTTTATCAGGGTTTCCCAAACTTCAGAACACCATGGAACCCCTGAACAGGGCAAAGGTTTTTCTCGGAACACTCATCAGAAGAAAAGGAATTCATTAACATTAAAAAAAAATAAAGATGGCATAACAAATTGAAAAATAATTGCAGCTTCTCTCCCAATTTTCGGATTTTATAACCATGCCCGTATTCCTTTATTTTCTTTTAAAATTGATAAGTTCCTTTTCTTCTGATGAGTTAAGGACGGAATAAATTTTAAAAATTGACATCATAATTACATGAATGATTCTGTGCTATGAAACAGGTGCTGTCAAGAATTGTGTATTTTAACGTACTTAAAGAATAAATGATAGGATAGTCAACATGTTGTAATTTGGAATATAGACTTTTGTCATTTATTTGTATACTAGCAGAGAGACCCGACGTTGCCTGGGATTGAATGATGATCAATATTTTTATTGTCATCAAAATCCATGCTAGAAGAGGGTCTTGCACTTTGTCATTCCATACAGTTGCCATAATGTTTGCCCTTTGACAAACGTCATGGTGACATGTAAACAGCCATGTACCGGGAAATGGCCAGTCAATTTCCTGCACATTGAAAATACAATTCTACAGGTAAGCCTATCGGAGACTACTGGAAGGTCACTTCTATACCACCATAACAGTTTTCCTTGCTCCTTCTGGACATGTGTGAGCTCAGTATCAGCTGTTCTGGGGTCTTGTTTGCTAGACCAAACTTGTCTATATGTTCCTTGACATGGGTTGCAGAACACACTCTCATTTATAAAAATGTCATCCATATAAGAAGACAGCAGCGTTTCTGATCTCATCGTGGCTGAGGGTGACATGAACAATGGACAGCATTATTAATGGGTGACATTGAGCTCAAATCTAAGACGAATAAAATATACGATCCTTGATGGAAGTCACATGTAATGGATCATGTTATAAAACGGTCTAACAAGTTTTTTAGCCATTTTTCCATTTTTACAATTGGTTCCTACCATCGCGGTTGTTCATCCTTTTTCACTTCTACATAATTATTTACCATTACTAATGTTTATACCTTCACTTCACGGACTTACACTTTAGGTCACAACTAATGACAATCTGAGTCCTTAATTATACTCTTTGTAGTGTCCTAGCAAGGATTTGCTACAATGTAATTGTATGAATAAAATTGACACCTGAACTAATTAACTGATCATTATGAATTTTATATGTGTGTGTGTGTGTGTGTTTATATATTTGTATGGATAGGATTCGCACCTAAATTAAATAACCAATCATTATGAATTTTGTATGAATAAGATTGGTGCCTAAACTAATTAACTGATCATTATTAATTTTATGTATGTTTATATGTATGCATATGATTTGCACCTAAACTAATTAACCGATCATTATATGTAGTCATTTGCTGTTTAATGACACCATTACTGGGTGTGGAGCTGGAGCATGAACAACTCTCCATAAAGCTAGCAGCATTCATAGCAAATCTGCAGTTTAACTCTGGCGTTAGGAGCACTCCCATCCTGATTTAAATCGTCCTCACAGTCTGCCAATCCAGTTCCTGAACCTGTTTCAACTCTGGGTCATTTCCAGCGACTCCAGCTCATTCCTGCAACTTCCAGCGACTCTGGTTTACTCCTGCAGCAACTTCAGCACTCCCAGCTCACTTCCAACAACTTCAGTGCTCCCAGCTCACACCAGCAACTCTCCAGTTCACTCTTACAGCTTCAGAGCTTCCAGCCACCAGCTCTTGCAGTCCAGCTACATGTATCAGTGCCCATTGACGTCCAGCGACCTGTCTCAGTACTCACTGATGTCTGGCCACCTGCTCCAGCGCCCACTGATATTCAGTTACTCGTTTCTAGTGCCCACTGATGTCTGATTACTTGTTCCAGTGCCCATTGACGTTCTAATACCCATAACAGTGTCCACTGATGTCCAACTATCTATATCAGTGCCCATTCATGTCCAGCCACCTGTTCCCATACCCACTGACATCCAGCTACCAATTCCTACCTCTAGGACTCAAGAATCTCAACCTTACAAGACGCCCAATTCAGCTGATTCTGAATCCATTCGGATACATTTTACCTTTTTCTTGGTAAACAATAAAACACAATATCTTATCGTATTTAACCGAACATCTGTTTTTGCCACCCTTTGCTATTGCCGTCACAAACCTTGCTTTGTGTCTACTTTATTAGTTGTACAGTTGATTGGCGCCTACATGCATCCCCCTTCTGCAAAAATATTTATATATTTGCATGGATAGAATTCGTGCTTAAACTAATTAACCAATTATTATGAATTTAATATATGTATATATGTTTATGTAATTGTATGAATAAGTTGATGCATGAAGTACATTATTAATTTTATGTCTTTATATATCTTTATATATCTTTATATAGTTGTATTGAAATTGTATTTATATGATTCGCACCTAAACTAATTAACAAATCATGAATTTTTGTACATATATGTTTATATATGTGTATAGATAAGATTTGTGCTTAAACTAATTAACTAATTGTTGTGAATATGGATTATCTCCTCTTTGATAATTGAATAAAAGATTACGAGACGGAATTGCTTGTCCTATTTTCATTACAATTTATTCAATTTATGTGATCGGAAAGCGATTCAGCTGACAATTGCTGGAAACATTGGTGGAATCATTTACAAATTTCATTGAGGTTCTACAGTCAGAAAGACTGGGATGTCACATCAGTAAGCATGCGCTCCTAACCAACTACCTGCCTCATGCAGTCAACGAAATTATCTCTAATTACGTTACCTACGAAGAAGCAATCGATGTACTGAATGCTACATACATAAAGGCCAAAAAAGCCAGATGTTTTCTAGACATCTACTTGCGACTCACCAACAAGAATCAGGTAAAACATTGGAGCATTTCCCTAAGAGCCTTCGGACACTGGGCAAAGATTGCAACTTCTGCCCAATGGCAGCATTAGAGGCCAAAGACATTTTGGATGCCTTCATTAACAATTTACTTAATGCTCAGGTAAGACAACATCTCCTTGAGAATAAGACCCTTACACTTAGAAGAGCTTACAAGCAAGCCTATACCTTCGAATGTCCTATACAGCAGTATAGTTCTTATTTACAGCCAGACACCGTGAGCGACATGCTAAACTCACTTGTTTCTACTACAATCACGACAATAGTCTGACGAAGCTTCAAGAACAATCCGTCACTAATGTAATGATATCGCTGCTCTTTCATTTCGGTGACTTTTGTATAGACTCTTTCGTCCCAGTTTCCTGATCTAACTTTTGTATGCACTCATGCATGCGCATAGCAATCTTTTAATAAAGCAGGAAGCCATTATTAATTCAGTTCCTCTCTGGACCACACACACACGTGTTCCAAGTCTCATTATTACACATATATGCACAACCCGCATGACATGGTGGCAAGCGATATTATCATACAACACATAATCTTATAATGTCATGGACAAAGAAAAAAGAAAGAAAGGGTAAAACAGTGAGTTAAAAAAAAAAAAAAAGCAATTTTTTTCTTTCATGCTAAACGAATTACCACGCATTAGGAGTTTTTTATCTCCTTTTTTCCTAACCTCCAACACCAAATTGTCTGTATTTTTCTTTTCACACTTTCAAATCGTAATGGTCACAGTTTCGTTGCAAGTCCCTAGTTTTGATTGGGGCTCGACATGTATTGCTGAATCGTTCAAACTATTTTGACAACGCATGAAACTTTATTTTACCATCAAAGTGATGAAACATGAGGATAAAGTCCCTCTAATTCTTCTCGCGACTGGCAAAGAAGTTTTACGCCGGTATAATAGTTGACCGATGCCGGATGATGATCGCAAGGATCCACAAATAATATTCACTGCATTTTTGGAGCAGCTAGAACCGGCAACAAATCACTGTGTTTGTAGACTGGAACTCCAAAAATACCAGCAGAAACCAAATGAAACAACAGACATCTTCATCAACAGATGTCGACTGTTGGCAAAGAAATGTGATTTTAGTGCCGACAAATTAAACGAACGCCTCGTTGAGTTACTGATTGCCAGCACACCCATATCTGCACTGCAAAAGGAACTGTTAAACAAAACGAAGGCTACAGAATCGAGGAAGCTGTTAGATTAGCCTGTTCACATGAGGCATCAGCAGTCTATGGCAACCAGTTCCACCAGTTACAGGAATCACCACAGATAGCCGCAATAAAGCGTGGTACACACCAGTGGCAAGGGACTGACCAAAAACACAGACAAACTTGCAAAAATTGCAGACACAGTCACTGTTTTGGCAAAGAACTGCCAAAAATGACATATGCCACATATGTGGCAAAACAGGCTACTGGGCTACAGTTTGCATCTCAGGGAAGCACAAAACCAAGAGGCAACAAGGAAGGCCCTGGCATAACAGTCATAACCAACAATGGAAGTTTGGCAGGAAAATAAACAGTGTCGCCAAGCACGATGACCAAGCCATGATTGACATAGACACAGCAATGGAGAACCTCACCTTTAGCTCCATCACAACCAACAGCGGAAAATCAGCAAACGTGAAAGATCCTTGAAATGAGGCATTTGTCGGTCTAAGCATCAAGCTGAAAGACCACCCAGACACTCATACCTTCAAACCTGAAAGTAGATACAGGGGCACAAGCAAATACATTGCCTATTCCGCATATTCCGCAACATGTACCCTCGCAGTATAGATAAAGTTGGAAACCCAATGCCCGGATCACTCACCTCAACACAATGTCTGTTAACAGCCTACAACAATACCAGGATAAACTGTTATGGCACCACAACTATTAGGTGCAAGTATAAAAACTCCCCATGGCTGGATGCTCAATTCTATGTGGTTGATGTACCAGGAGCAGCCATATTGGGCATGCCAACATCAGTAGCTCTTAGGGCAGTGACAATGAACTGTGCCATCTCAGCCATCAATAGTGTAGCTGACCTAATGCATCTCTACGCTGACAGATTCGACCGTATTGGTGAATTTCGGAACACACACAAGCTTGTTGTCAACCCCAATGTACCATGTCACATAGACTCACCGAGAAGGACACCTATAGCCATGTGCAAAAAATGGAGCAAGGTGCACAACGAGTGCAACAAGACCATCAAAGAAAACAGAGCACTGTGTAACAAGATGGATTCTTTCATCAAGGAGGCGTCCGCTCACAAGCGAGAGAAGCAGAAGCTACTCAACGAGATCAACACGTTGAAGCAAAAGATCGAAAAACTCGCTGGCCAACCAAGATTGAAAAAAGAGAACATTGACATTGTTGATGCCAGTCCCCAGGTTGAGGTGGATGACATGGAAAACAAAGAGAATAATAATAACAATGTTGAAGTATGATGCGGATCCAGAAGATTTAGTTAGTGCAGTAGCAACAGCAGTGCTGATGGTGACAGTGACTCTGCCGAGAACCGTTACAGGAAGCTTGAGCTTCATGTAGACTCACTCATCTCAACATTGCCAAAATCTGGTGCCAAGGAAAACTTGGATTCGAATGCCACAAAATTGAAGAGAATCCTGTGTCTGGAACCTGGGACCCAGCGACTGTAGTATCCCAGGCAAATGGTCACCGTTTCTATCTCCTGGAGAATGTCAATAGGCATGTGCTGCGAAGAAACCGACAACACATAAGAAGTATTCCAATGACGCCTACCCCACAAATGTCGCAAGACCTCCCCAACACAGCTTCACAAAAATGTACGACGTCTGTAGACCCACTTGCATGTGCAGCCCTAAACGTGCCAAATGACACTCAAAAATGTACCCGTAGTGGTAGGGTGGTACGACCACCATCAAAAATGAACTTATGGTGAGCACACACTCTTAACATCCCAGCAAGCATCTCATGGGGCAGAATAATCCCCTGCTTTGCTGTAGCTGTTCAGGCAGTCTACCCTGAACCAGCTTTTCCATTTTCTTTGTTTTGTTTTACATGCATAAGTCATCGTTGTTTTTAGAGAAAGGGAGATGTAATGATATCGCTGCTCTTTCTTTTCAGTGACTTTTGTATAGACTCTTTTGTCCTGGTTGTATAATTAAGAGGGAAGGATTTCACTCATAAGGGAAAGACAACAAGACACAGTAGTTAGCCTCGATAAGCGACGTACATGTGTACCTTTATTGGGTCCGCCATGACAGTCCCCTTTTCTCTCTCCTTCCTGGAGAGCTCGGGTTAAAGGTACATAACTCAGTGTTATGTTTACATGTTATTTTTATTTATTTATTTATTTTTATTTTTTTTTATTTAAAGTCTTTTTTTTTTTTTTTTTTTTATTATCATTATTATTATTATTATCATCCAAGCTGGAAGTCCTTAAATCTAGATCAGATCTTTCATTCTGCCCTGTATCTATCATTTTTTTTTTTTTTTTTTTATTCAATTTTCACCCCAAACAAGGCACAGTGCCACTTTGAAGCAGGGGGCTACTATTAGGGAATTAATTAGCGGGGTCATTATGAGGGGAGAAGATTAGAAAGATGTTTGTTAACATTACACTTGAAATTCTGCATATCATTGCAGTTGGGAAAGCAGAATCCCGGAAGGGAGTTCCAAAGACCCGCAGTTCTGGGGAAGAAACTATTGGAGTAAAAGGCTTTCTTGCACCTAGGGATCTCTACTGTAAAGGGATGAGACTTAGTAGCTTGTCGGGTTTGTCGGGGGTAGTTACGTCGGGGAGGTACAAGTGTTTGCAGTTCGTCAGAGCATTCACCATTAAAGTATTTGTAGAACAGGCAGAGGGATGCAACATCTCGTCGATGGGACAGAGGTTGAAGCCTAGATGACAGTTCAGGACCTATCAGATTGGCGACTCTTTTTTTAACCCTGTCCAGGAGCGAGAGACAAGCAGCAGATGCACCAGCCCAGATGTGACAACAGTACTCCATACATGGGCGAATGGTTGCCTTATAGAGGTATAGGATACTGGCAGGCATAAGTAGTTTTCTAGCATGGTAGAGGGAGCCAACCTTCCTTGCAGCAGCCTTGACAATGCTCTCAATGTATCTATTCCAGTTCATATTCCCTGTAAACGTTAGGTCGAGGAGTTTAAAAGAAGTACTTTCAGGCAATGTGTTCTTGGCCATTGCTATTGGTGGTAGAGAAGGTTTCTTGTAGTTATTGAAGGAAACAAGCTTAGTCTTAGCATCATTGAATGTGACCAACCATTTATGTCCCCATTCCACTACGGATTGGAGGTCGTCCTCTAGTGTTTCTGCCATTTCCTTGGATATATGTTCATTCGTTTTCCCCTCATATCTGTTATAGAGAGTGGTGTCATCGGCAAATATACCCATCTCTGAAACAATATTATCAGGGAGGTCGTTTATGAATGTCAGGAATAATAGAGGTCCAAGGATAGACCCCTGAGGTACTTCCGCATTTATGTCATATTGTTTGGATGTATGTCCGTCGAGGACAACTTTGATTTTTCTATTACTTAAGAAGGATTTAATTACATTATGAATTCTTCCAGTGATTCCATATAATCTAATTTTCCTTAGAAGACCATCGTGTCATACCCTCTCAAAAGCCTTAGATATATCAAGGGCCACCGCTCTACCCTCCCCTGTTTTATCCAATGAACGGTATATACGTTCAGAAACTACAGTTAAGATATCTGCTGTTGAACGGGCTTGCCTGAATCCATATTGTTTGTCAGTCAGGAGTTTAGCAGCTGTTAGGTGCTGGACTAGGGCTTGATTAACTAAGGACTCAAATATTTTGGCAAAAAGCGGGAGGAGGCTAATGGGGCGATAATTTAGTGGGTCAGTTCTTTCACCAGAATTCTTGAAGACTGGTACCACAGAGGCGGTTTTCCAGCAGTCGGGAAAACAAGATTCGTTAAGGCATTTATTGTAAAGTTTGGACAGAACTGGAGCAACCTCGGCAGAGCATTTTTTTAATAGCACAGCCGGGATGAGATCTGGTCCACATGCTTTTGAGGTGTCTAGGTTTTTTATAATAGCTGAGAAGGGGTGATTTTCAAATCGTCAAGTGTAGCGTCTGTTCGCAGAGGAAAATCAGGGAGTGAGTGGTGTACCGAGTTCAGTGTGGAGTTTGAGGCAAACCGACTGGCAAGCAGATTAGCCTTGTCAGTTGCCGTGCAAGCAACCTCATGATTGTTTGTTAGTGGGGGAATAATTGACTGTCCATTATTAACTACGCTGTTGTAGATTTTCCAAAATTCCCGGGTTCCTAATTTCTGTGCTTCGATGCGCTTTCTGGTGGTTTTAGAGTAATCTGTCTTAGCTGTGTCTATCACTCTCTTACAATTATTTCTAGCTTCTATAAACTTCTGTTTATTTGAGCTGGACTTATGTCGGTTGAATCTGCGGAACGCATGCTGCCTTTGACAAATGGCAGCTGCACAAGCAGAAGTAAACCATTGGGGAGAGTGGGACTTGCTATAGTATTTCCGTGCGGGAACATGTGCTTCAATAGCAGTTTTGAACCATTCAGTTGTCTCATTTGCACACTGTTCCGCTGGAAGAGTAAAGATATTTTGCCATGGGGCATCTCTGATGAGCTCCCTGATGGCTTCCCAATCAGCCTTTTTGTAATACCTCGTGGTTTTGAGAAGTGGGTCTTCAGTTTTAGGGCGAGAATTTAGGCTGATTTCTACCATTATCACAGCGTGATCAGCATTCCCGAGTGGGCTGTGGGCATTTGTTGTACAGTCATTGGGAACCGTTGTCAGAAAGAGATCTAGAAGTGAGGCATGTTGATCGTGCTGGTCTGGGAAACGTGTCGGAAATGTAACCAAATTTTCCGGGGTTCATTCTTTATTTGAGTACCTGGTGTGGAAGGTGAGGTTGGTGTTATTTGTATTTGAGGGTGTTGTTGGCTGTCTGGGCATACTGGGTTTGAGTTTGTAGGTGACTGTGGGGAATGGATCCTGATTCTGTTTGGTAGGTCATCTGGTAGGGTGTCATCATGAGCCAGGTTGCGGCTATCCGTGCTTATTTTGCGAAGGTAACGGCGGTTTCGGAGTGTGGTTCCTCTGCTGCCATCAACTAATACACGGTATTGTCTGTGGGGGAGAGTTTCAATAATCGTGCCGGTGTTATCCCAGCGCAGTGGTTTGTGTCCATGTTGGTTTTGAATTGACACATGTTCCCCAATTCTTAGTGGGTTGAGTTGTTGCCTGTTTTCAGTGTGTTTCATGTTGTTGAGGAAACGCTGGTTAATGGCCCTCTCGCGCATGTCGGCGAGTTCCAACCATTCACGGCGAAATTTTGTGGGGTTTGGTAAGTGGTCATCCAGGGAACGAGCGAATAGAAGTTCTGATGGTGACGCACCTATGTCAGGTGGTGGTGTGTTGCGATGGAGTAGCAGTGCTTTTGCCACTTCATCCATATCCAGTGAACCACTAGGGCTAACATTTGTTGTTAATATCCTCTTCATATGCTTGACAGCTGCCTCAGCTCTGCCATTGCTTTGTGGATAATATGCCGACGAGACTCGGAGGGATATGCCCCATGTTTTGAGAAATGTCCTCCACTCATCAAAGTTGCATGGGGGTCCACCGTCACAAGCAATTTCCTCCGGCACATCATAATTCACAAAATACCTGCATAAGATGTTGCATACTGTGGAGATCCTGGCGTCTTGTTGCATTGAAGATACCTCTGTCCAACCTGAATATATGTCAGCATATATCATATATTTCCGTCCCGCCATGTTGAAAATATCTGTTACTGTCGACTGGAAAGGGTATTCTGGGTGGACAGGCTCCATTGCAGGTTCTTTATGGTTTGATGGGGCAATTTCGTTACAGCGCTTGCACTGATTGCGCTTTTCCTGCAATTGTGCTCCCATACCAGGCCAAAAAAAACGTTGTCTGGCATTGCTTCTCATACTGTTGACCCCCTGGTGGCCAACATGGAGTTGGTCGATAAGTTCGCGACGTAGGTTTTTTGGAATTGATATGCGGCCTTCCTTGACTGAACTGTGTATAGGTCGCTTCGCATATTCCAAAACTCTTTAATATTTGGCTGTAGAAGATCCTTGTGTTCAGGGAATCCTTGTTCTATTGTTTCCACGAGGTTCATGTATTGGTGATCCATCGCGACTTCTTGCTGTATGCGCAGCATCTTGATAGGAGATGTTTCCTGGTTGTATCGGGATTCTATTCCAGCTTGCAACGCTTCTTCCATGCTATCCAATTCCGCTGCTGCGACCTTGGTGGTATGCGTAGGGATACGGGACATGGCATTTGCTCCACCATTGGCATCGCCTGGTATTGATATGGCCCTGAACTGGTACATCAGGGTCTGCTCTCTGATATCTAAAATCCTGGGATTTTTTATTTCGTCCAAGCTACGATCATTGAATATCGGCACAAGGGGTTTGTGATCAATAGCAAGTATCAGGTGGGGGCAGCCTAAAACAAACATTTTACAGCTTTCCAATCCAAACTTTATAGCTAAAGCTTCCCCTTCAATTGGTGCATACCGGTTCTCAGCAGGTCTAGTGAATCGGGAGCCGGCATATACAACTTTCCAATGTCCTGGCCCACAACGGTGGTCCATTGTGGACGGGCATGCACAATGTTTTTGGAGTAGGGTAAATCCTATTCCTGTTCGACTCCAGTCTGTAGTCAGACATGTTGGGCGATTTATTTCGAATGTTCGAACGCCATCCCGGATGTTTTCTAGGATTGTTTCCTTGGATTGCTGGAAGAGTTGTTCCAATGTATCGTCCCAGTAAAACCTGCTGTTATGTTTCAGTAGTTCTCTGAAGGGTGACATGATGGGTGCTTGGGCAAACGCATATGAAACTTGGTTAATCAAACCAAAGAAAGATCTAACTCCTGTAATGTTTGTCGGTGATGGAAAGTTTCTGATGCCCTCAAGTAATTTTTGAGATGGTTTGTACCCTGTTAAGCTGATGTCGAAGCCAGCAAACTCTACATTGTCTTTTGCGAATTGGAAATTTTCTGGGTTAAATACTATTCCATTTTCAGCACATAGTATGATGTATCTAACGGTGTGCCAAAAGGATAGTGCCATATCATCATCCCACAAGATAGAATCGTCCACACAGCGAGCAACACGAGGGAAACCTTCTGTAATGGTGTCGAATCTCTTTGTGTAACCATCATTGGACGCTTGGAAACCTTGTGGGGCTCGCAAATACCTGTATCTGCCCCATTCTGTTATGAAAGTGGTGGCATCCCGTGCCTTTACAGCCAGAGGAACACTGTGATATCCGTTCCAGGCATCCAGAATAGTTTTCTTTTTTCCTGGGGGTATCGTATTGACAAGATTGAATGGGGAGGGTGTGTGGTGTGTTTCTCGTCTTGTCATTGCATTTAAATTTTGGAGGTCGACCGTTCTACGTGGGCTGCCATCTTTTTGGGGCACGGTGATCATTCTCGAACACCATGTCGTTGGTGTCCCTGCTGGCACTGGTTCAATGATGTTCAGTGCTACGTCTGCATCAAGCTGGGATTTGACAGCTTCTTTCCAGTGGTGAGGGACAGGGATTGGTTTGTGAACAGCCTTAGGTTGGTGGTTGTCAAGGAATGTGATAGTAAGCGGTTCTCCGGTCATTGTCTGCAATTTCTGGTGTGTACATGTATTAAATGCACTGCTGGCAAAATAGCATTTGATCCAGCTCTCTATCTCTCCTCGATATTCCGGTGTGGCAGGAAACGGGAGCTTGTCTGGCAGTGGTGGGCACGGTGATCTGTATGGGCATCCGCATGGGGCTAACATTCGGTCAGTTGGTTTGTGGTCCATCTTCGTTGTAGCTACCAGACTATTAATTTGTGCTGGAAAGTCGTCGTTGATAATTTTGAGTTTTTTCAGGGCCGTTTGTGATATATACAGGCCCTTAACCCTTGGGCTGATGTATATCACCTCCGAACATGTTGCCTTACCGAGTGACATCGTGGCAATTAAGGCCCCCTTAATGGGCAGGTTGTCATCATTAACGGCACGTAACCGATGTCTGGTGAGCAGCAGATGTTCAGAAGTGCACCCCAGATTGTTCAATAAGTCCACACCAGCTGTACTTGTCTGAGCTCCTGTGTCTGCCAAAGCGAGCAATTGGACGGGTTGGTGTTTCATATTTATATGTCTGAATCATCCGAGATGTTGGTGGGCCTTTGTATCTAATGTGACAGTAACATTGAAAAATGGAGGTGGCTCTGGTCGGCTTGGTGTGAACTTGTTGTTGGTCCATGACCCATGCGGGATCCCCTCTTCTTCCTCTAGTCATTTAGGTTACACAGTCATTGTCGATATGAACGAAGAATCTTCATCTTGGCTGTCATTTGGGTAGTCTCCCATTATGGCATTTGACGATGCTGTGCCATGGCATGTGGTTGAGAAGTGGTTCTCTTTGCCACATTTGTGACATGATTTGCCCCAAGCAGGGCATTGTCTTCGTCCTTTTGGGTGTGCCTTGTGTCCACAACCTTTGCATTTGCCATTATCATTTTTGGTCTTGTCTGGTGGTGGAAACTTTCTTGATGACGCAGATTTAAATTGGGCCACTTGTGTGATCTCTGCTGGTCGGAAGTGATTTGATGCTCTGGCGGTAGATTCTAGAGTCAAGAGACGTCTAGTTAAGTCATTTAGAGTTGGCAGGGACGTAATCTCTGCTAAAATTTTGCTCTGGTGGGAGGTGTCCCGTAATCCGGCAATGATTTGAGATTTGATCATGTCTTCGGAAAATGACATTGTACATTGCTGGTTGCCACAATTGAAAGCGCAGAGCATCGCTTGTGATTTCAACCGGGAAATAAAGGATGTGATAGTCTCCCCATCACTTTGCCTCATTACAAAGAACTGCTGACGGTATACCTCGGGATGGACGGTTTTCACGGCAACGGATTTAATATATTCCAGCAGCTGCTCCTCTGTAGCATTATGCAGGGCATCCGGACCAATAAAATTGAATAACATCTCATTGACAGATGAATTGCATGCAGATCGTAACTCATTCCGGATTTCTGTGGGGTCGTTAAGTTGTTTCATCTCCTTATAACGAAGCCATGCATCCTTAAAAATAATCCATTTATTGTTTTACGAGTCAGGTTCTATTACTGGTCGCTTGGGCTTCACCCGTGAATGGCGCGACAATGGGGTGGGGCATGTTGCCCGGTGGGCAGAAGGTGTGCCATGAGGTTCGTCATCTGTTCTTGCATGGTGAGTTGTTGTTGTTGCATTTGTAACATGAAAGAAATTGGGTCGATTTCGGCATGTTTTGGTGAAGCTTCATTTGGGTTAGACATATTTGTGTTTAACTAGAGTGTCAAAAAGTATTGAATATGTATACTGACTGGATATTAAAAACAAAACAAACAAAGAAACGAAAAAAGTTTACCACGTGGTGAGGGTGCGTCCTTCATCGTTCATACGTATTTTCATGTTTTATTTTTAGGATGGGTCGTTGTATTTTTCCTTTGTTTCGTTATTTTTGTTTTTATCCGACTCCTGACACCATGTATAATTAAGAGGGAAGGACTTCACTCATAAGGGAAAGACAACAAGACACAGTAGTTAGCCTCGATAAGCGACGTACATGTGTACCTTTATTGGGTCCACCATGACAGTCCCCTTTTCTCTCTCCTTCCTGGAGAGCTCGGGTTAAGGGTACATAACTCAGTGTTATGTTTACACTGGTTTCCTGATCTAACTTTTGTATGCACTCACGCATGCGCATAGCAATCTTTTAATAAAGCGGGAAGCCATTATTAATTCAGTTCCTCTCTGAACCACACACACGTGTTCCAGGTCTCATAATAATATATGCACAACTCAAAACGCAGCATGACAACTACACTTTAAAAAGGGACACCTGCTATTTTTTCAGCTTATCTAAACACCTACGAGTTTCATGCCAGAGATTCTCGTTGTCATAAATGTGGAAAACTTGGTCATTTTTCAAAGGTATGCAAGTCTTCTAAAACCCTATACAAAGCCACTCATCAAAATACATTTGCAACTTTAGCCACCTCCCTTGACTGCTTTTCAAAAACTATTGTAAAAGTGAAAATTAATGGGAGATCTACGAATGCTTAGCTCAATACCGGGAGCTCAAAAGATTTTATCAAATAAAGCTTAGTAAAAAACAATGAATTGTATTTTGTCCCTTCCCCCAGCAGGGTAACAATGACAAATGCACGATTGTCTGTACAAGTAAGTGGATATTGTTTGGTGGACTTACTATTTAATGACGTTTCCTATAAAACCACTAAATTATCCGCAATGAAAAACTTTTATTGCAAAATAAAACTGGGACATGATTTTTGCAGCAACACTCACAGATTGAAATTCCGTTTGATGGTTTAATGCTCGCATTGAAAATTTATAGATTGGCGACAGCAAAAATCCAGAACCCGTCACTTTTCGCAAACCTAACTGAAAACTGTAAACCTATAGCAGTGAAAAGCAGACATTTTTCTTATAATAAACAAAAATTTGTTGACTCTGAGATAAAAAGACTACTCGAGGAGGGTATAATAGAGCCTAGCAAATCACCCTAGAAGGCTCAGGTAGTTATAACCACTTCTGAAAACCATAAAAAGAGAATGGTTATAGATTACTCCTAAACCATAAATAGATTTACTCTTTGGACGCCTTCCCACCACCCAAGATAGATGAAATTATAGACAAAATAGCTAAATATCATATGTTTAGCTCTTTGGACTTGAAAAGCGTGTACCATCAGATCACCATTAGACCCAGAGACAAGCTATACACAGCTTTTGGGGTGAATGGTCGACTATTTAAATTTTGCAGGATTCCTTTTGGCGTTACAAATAGAATAGCCAACTTCTAAAGGATAGTCGACCAAATCATAAAGGATGAGAAACTAGAAGGCACATTCGCATACATTGACGTCACAGTATGTGGCCATAATAAAAAGGAACACGGCGAAAATTTCAGATGGTTCATTCCGCTTACAACCTTACTCTAAACAACAGCAAATGCTCATTTGGACTGGAAAAAATAAAGTTACTGGGACATACCATAAGCAAAGGTTTTATAGCACCGGATCCAAATCGATTCAAACCTTTACTCCAGATGCCTATCTCTCACGATCGGCTTTCCCTTAGACATGCTATGGGCATGTTTGCTCACTAGTCCCAATAGATTGCATTGTTCTCAGAAAAGGTACATCCATTAATACAAGTAGAGACGTTTCCTCTGTCCCATTAAGCCATTGAGGCATTTGAGGGACTGAAAAAGGATATTGTGAAATAAGCAATTGCTACAATAGACCAAAATATTCCTCTGGTTGTTGAAGCAGATGCACCAGACTGTGCTCTTGCTGGTTCTTTGAGACAAGCTGATCGTCCTGTAGCTTTTTTTCAAGGACCCTCTTATGGGTTGAACGACAACACCCTGCAATTGAAAAGGAAGCCTAAACCATAGCCGAGGCATTAAGAAAATGGCAGCACTACCTGACTGGATGCCACTTTAAACTTATTACTGGCCAAAAAGCCGTTGCTTTTATGTTCAACTCTAAGACTACAAGAAAAATAAATAATAAGAAAATAGCGATGTGGAGAATTGAACTATCTTGTTTCTCCTTTGCTGTCAGCTACTGACCCAGCTGTATGGCATCAAGGGAGGACGAACTTCTAATGCTACATAACAATCTCTGTCACTCAGGCATTACTCGAATGGTTCAGAAGCTTGCCTTTTTCAGTGGAAGAGATAAAAAGAATTACAAATTCCTGCCAAACATGAGCTGAAATAAAGCCTTGATTTTATAAGCCCAAAACTGGTGTTTTAATAAAAGCAACACAACCGTCTGAAAGACTTGATCTTGATTTTAAAGGACTGCTACCAACCAAAACAAGGAACTGATATATAGTAACTGATGTTGACGTATATTCATGGTTTCCTTTTGACTTCCATTGTTCAGACATATCAGCTTCTGCAATTATACAATGCCTTTTCTCACTATTCGCCATCTTTGGAGTTCTTGCCTATATACATTCGGACTGAGGGGCTTCTTTCATGTCAGAGCAGCTTCAACAATTTCTACAGGAATGAAGAGTAGCTATAAGTTGGACAACTCCCTACAACCCTAAGCCAATATGAAAGATATAGCAGCATTATTTGGAAGACCATTCAATTGGCTGCATCAAATAATGGATGTTCAATTGATAACTGGGAAAATCTCCTTCCTATCGTATTCTACGCTATTCAGTCCCTATTATGTACCACCACGAATGTCACCCTATACAAAAGGTTTTTACCTTTTCAGCGATGGAGTTCGGCAGGAGCTTCGCTTCCATCTTGGCTCTCTCAACCCGGTACTGTGTTTCTGAGACAACATGCATATTACACCAAGAATGATCCCTTGGTGGACGAGGTAGAGCTCACAGAGGCAAACCCCCTGTATGTTATAGTACGACATGCAGATGGTAGAGAGTCTGTGTCTCTCAGAGACCTAGCACCTGTCGAAGACGTACCAGGACTGTGGACAGCCCCTGACACTGAAGCCTCTCCGGAAGATCATGAAATTGCTCCTGACACATTGACAAATGACACTGTCTCCATTGAAGCTCCATCAAACACTTCGGATGGGTGAATCCCTGACAGACGAAGGACTAGCACTGAAAAAAGTGTTCATCCAGAGATTGACTCTGATGCTGAAACAGTCTGCTTCTCTGAAAAGGAAACATTTTGGAGCGAGGTATTTTAGAGACCGCAGTCAAACTCACACTGAAGAGGCTTCCTGTTTGAGTACTCCGACCCCGAATCATGGACTACTGAGGTGGCCACTGCGAGATCGTAGGGAGCCTGGAAATTGAAGGGATTTTTTTTCCCTATCAGTGAGAAATTTGGTGGTGGAGAATGTTGTGAATATGGATTATCTCTTTAATAATCCAAGCTATAAAAGCTGTACATTTTCGCTTGTAAAGTTGACGAGTTGTAAGATTCTTAATTGAATGAAAGATTACTAGATGGAATCTCTTGTTCTGTTTTCATTACATCAATTATTATGAATTTTGTATGTATATATGTTTATATTTTTGTATGGATATAATCTGAACATAAACTAATTAAACGATCATTATAAATTTTTTGTATGTGTATATGTTTATTTATTTGTATGGACAGGAACCACAGCTAAAATAATTAACTGATTATTATGAAGTTCATGTATGTGTATATGTTTATATGTGTATATCTATTTATCTATCTATCTATTATTATGTTAAAAAAACTTTGAATTTTCTTGTCACAATGTCTTAAATTTTAACGTCACAACGTTATATTTAAATGAGCCTAAAAATATCGGACTAAAGACAATATAGATGAAGTGCAGACATATTTTAATCTATTATATAAAACAATTAGTGGTGGGGGTTAGAAACTTAGTTTCATTAGTGCTTTTAGTCGTGCTCTGGAGGATTTTTATTTTTATTTTTTTAGCCGCTCACTTAAAAAATATTTTCACTTTTAGTGACGTAGAAAGTTGCTTTTAGCTGTGCTCTGGAGGATTCCTTAATTTTTATTAGTAATTCCAATAGTGCTCGAAGCCTCCTGAGTTTTATTTTATTTCACTGATCATATGAACAATAATTTTTCTTCTAGAGGTAGGGTAAAACTTGATTTAAGTAGTGCTCTAGAGGCCTCCTTACTTTTATGCAGTGCTTTTAGTAGCACTCTGGGAGCCTCTTGAATTTTACTTTTTTTCAGTGCTCACTTAAAAAATATTTTCTTTTGGGGGGGGGATATAAACTTGGGTTTAGTAGTGCTCTGGAGCCTCCTTAATTTTAATTAGTGCTCGCAAAAGTGTTCTGGAGGTATACTACATTTTATTTCTTTCACTCATTTCAAAATATTTTCTCAAAACAATAAAAGACAGTATAATCTCCAAATCACATTTTTTTGTTTACCTTTCAAGGGTCAATGGGCCCATGGGTATATGTATAAATATAAATAAATATATATACTAGTTAGTGTTGAAAATATATATGGCAATCAAACTACACTGAATTTTCCGCCTTTCATCCCCATGAGGATTTGATGCCTGATGAATCCTGACAAGGATGAAATACAGAAATTTTGTGTAAATAATTGCTATATATATTTGTAAAATTTACTGCCTAGCTCTACTTACGTATCGAGCAGTCAAAGTAAATACTGAAAATATTTATTTTAAATTTTATGTAGATACATAAAATGATAATTATAATGATAATAATAACACACACAGACACAGACACAGACACACACACACACACACACACACACACACACACATATATATATTATTATAGAAAAATAATTTTTTTTTAATTCAGTTTAACATTATATAATCAATTCTTAATGCTGCAATATTTTAAGTTAAAATTTATTATATTTTTTATTAGAATATCTTGTCCATTTCTTTTCCAATTTTAACAACTAGCTCTTTTACTTTCCCATGTTTAATCTTAACCATATTACTTTTCATGCTCGCATTTTATATTGTAATCCATGATTTTTGCAGGCTTCCAGTAAATTCACTTGTTTTTGTTTTAATTCAGTCTTATCTTTTTGTCCCCATAAACATAACATACAGATATGTAAACAATGTACAGAACTCGTCTGTTTCATTCTCTCTGTTTCTCCTTCTTACTTCACTATTCGCAACAGCAGTTAATTAGTAGCAACACTAGTCGTTGAAGACACATGGTTGCTATGGAAACCAGTCATAAAAAACGTTGTTAATCTCCTTACAAATTTTTACAATTTTGAACATCAGTAAATTCATCATATATATTGTTTTACTGAACGAAAATTGAAACATTTTTTCTCAATAAAGCTAAGAAAGTGATCTATAAAAGTGTAAAATTGTTTCAAATTTGGCCGTAAAATGAGTGAGCGGTGAAGATTTAAAGTAGTTCTAAATGATTAAAACTGCCATTTAACCATATATTATAACACGGTAGTCACACATATATATATATATATATATATATGTGTGTGTGTGTGTGTGTGTGTGTGTGTGTGTGTGTGTGTGTATGACTACTTCATTTAATCACATAAATTAATATACGAAAGTATAAATTTATGCATGAAATTTAAGTATTTATTAAACAATACGTAGATAAAGCTAGGTAGTAAGTTATAAAATACATATGGCAATATATTTTTTATTACTATATATATATATATATGTGTGTGTGTGTGTATTATTTATATATGTTATATATATTATATATACATAATATATGTATATATATTAATTACATATATTATTTATATATGTTATATATATAATATATATATGATATATTATATATATTGTATATATATTAATTACATATATTACTTATATATGTTATATTATATATATATAATATATATTATATATATATTATATATATAATATATTATATATATATTATATATATATATTAATTGCATATATTATTTATATATGTTATATATTATATATATATATAAAATATATATATATAATATATATAATATTATATATATATATATTATATATAATATATATATATATATACATAATATTATATATAATATATATATTTATATACATAATATATATATATATATATTATATATCATATATGCATATTTATATGCATAATAGATATATATATAATATATATATTATATATTATACATATATATATATTCATATACATAATAGATATATAGATATTATATATATATATTTATATACATAATA